>NC_058414.1:81087635-81125873 GCF_002201575.2 Neomonachus schauinslandi | reverse complement strand
AGATGGAACAAGGAATGAAATATATGTAAAGGATATCTGAAAGAGTTGTTTGAATGATAGAGTAAGTATACACTTTTCAGATGGCTTTTGCCGTTTTTAATAGATTTGACCAATGATTCACTGAAGAAAGTAAACAGAGCAAGGGCATTTTCTAATCTGACACTTTCAAATAGAAAGAATTAGTTTGAGATTTCCCCCTCTGTCACTTGCATTTGATTTTCAGCTGACATCTCTTGTCTAAGAGAATGAGATTGATTACAAAATAAAAGTTTTCAGAATTTCTCTGAAAATTAGTGAAGCTACTAAAAATTATATTTCAGTAGGATTTACCTTGATTGAAGAAGTTGCATAATTGGGATATGATGATCTACAAATAAGTAGATGAGAGCAAATATCCAAAAATAGGACTAAAAGATCTACCAAATTATTAAGGCATGCAAGTATTTGACACAGCAAATAAAAGCTAGGGATAATTATGAAGAAGTTAAAAAAGAGCAAAAACAATAAATAGCAAATTAATTAGTAAAGAAGGTGAGATACCACTTGGAAAATTGATCAAAGAGAATAGAAAATTCTCTATCATTTTGTAAATACAACAGGAATAAAAGATCTTTTTTTTCTTTCAAATTTTTATTTAAATTCTAGTTAGTTAACATATAGTGTAATATTGGTTTCAGGAGTAGAATTTAGTGATTCATCACTTACATATAACATCCAATACTCATCATAACAAGTGCCCTCCTTAATGCCCATCACCCATTTAACCCATTCACTGCTGACCACCCCTCCAGCAACCCTCAGTTTGTTCTCTATCATTAAGTTTCTCTTACAGTTTGTTTTCCTCTCTTTTTTCCCCTTATATGTTCATCTGTTTTGTTTCTTAAATTCCATGTATGAATGAAATCATATGGTGTTTGTCTTTCTTTGATTTATTTTGCTTAGTGTAATACTCTCTAGCTTTATCCATGTGTTTACAAATGGCAAGATTTCATTCTTTTTGATGGCTGAGTAAAATTCCATTATACACACACACACACACACACACACACACACACACACACACACATATATATATCCCCCACATCTTCTTTATCCATTTATCAGTTGATGGACATTTGGGCTCTTTCCATGGTTTGGCTATTGTTGATAATACTGCAGTAAACATTAGGGTGCATGTATCCCCTTGAATCTGTATTTTTATATCCTTTGGATAAATACCTAGTAGTGCAATTGCTGAATCATAGGGTACTTCTATTTTTACTCTTTTGAAGAACCTCCATACTGTTCTTCAGAGTGGCTGCACCAGTTTGCATTCCCACCAACAGCATAAGAGGGTTACCCTTTCTCTGCATCCTAATATCTGTTGTTTCCTGTGTTAATTTTAGCCATTCTGACAGGTGTGAGGTGGTATCTCATCGTGGTTTTGATTTGTATTTTTCTGATGATGAGTGGTGTTGAGCATCTTTTCATGTGTCTGTTGGCCATCTGTATGTCTTCTTTGAAGGAATAAAAGATCTTGAAAGGCATTTCTTTCAATTAGATTAGGAAGAAAAGACAGTAATTGACTTGATATTTTTCTCTGTACTTTTTAAAAAAGATTTTATTTATTTATTTATTTACTTATTTATTTATTTAAGAGAGAGAGTGTGCGTGTGTGTGCACATGCACATAAGTGTGGGGAGGAGCAGAAGGAGAGGGAAAAGCAGATTCCCCACTGAACATAGAGACTGAAGCCCTGGGGCTTGAACCCTGAGATCATGACCTGAGCTGAAGTCAGATGCTTAAACAACTGAGCCACCCAAGTACCCCTACTGTACTTATTTTTTTAGTAGTGAATTTTTACTTTTGAAGAAAGATGGAATTTTTATTAAAACAACACTATGTAGGGGATTTTTTTAAGTTAAATGTGCTTACATGTTTAATTTAAATGACTAGTATCAAATAGAAAAGGATATTTTGAGAAAATATCAAATAGAAAAGTGTAGAATTTGACGAAAGTTATTATTGCTCCCTCCATTCTTTTTGTTAATGCCTAGAAATCTGAGAAGAGGATCATCATTGGGGTAATTGAAATAAATGGCCACCTAAGTTAGGTGATTGTTTCCTTCCTACAACTGGCTGATGATTTACATTAAAGATGTGAAGACATGTTAAGAAAGTACACTCGGGGTGGTAACACCTTGAATGTTATCAACCATTTAATACCTCTTTGCAAAGCAATTTATCTCGTTGATAACTGGGCACTTGTTGGACAGGGATGAGGAGAAAGGATTGCTATGTATGTATGTATTGATTTATTTAAAGAGAGAGAGCATGCAAGCGGGGAGGGGCAGAGGGAGAGAGAGTCTTAAGCAGACTCTGTACTGAGCACGGAGCCCAACGGGGTGCTTGATCTCAGGACCCTGAGATCTGATCTAAGCCAAAACGAAAAGTCAGAAGCTTGACCGACGTACCTACTTAGCCACCCATGTACCCCCAAAGGATGGCTATTTAAATAGGAAAAATGATCTAGAACTGCAGAAGCGCGACGCACTGGATACTAACTTAGTCTGCCTCTTAATTTGGTTAAACATAGTCCTAACTATGGGAGCAGGAGGAGCTGATATTGTGAGCAAAGTAGCATTCACAAAATGAAAGGGATACAGCCCTGAAAATCATTCTGTCTGTGAACCTAACTGAGAACAAGAATGAAAAGCAGACATGCAGATCAAAAACCCTGTCAGATTAATCTGACCTTCTAAATTAGACCAATACATCCAGCTGATTGACAAAAAGTCTTTACATGCTAATTATAATAACTTTAGCAAGCTTTTGAGTCTGTGTATTTATTATACGTATTGTTAGGCTATAAGAGTGTGGAATGGAATAATTAGTTTTTATCAAGGGACATAATTAGCTATAGGTTTGTACTTAGAAAGTGGAGGACAAGAGGTTGCCAGAGGAAGTGACCTTTAGGGGTGGGGCCTAACTCTACTCACAACTTTCCATGGCCAAGGAAAAGACCCTTTGCTACAGGAATGACTGTAACAGAAGGTTGGGATAGAGGACACTAACATTTATTGAGATGTTACCATGTGCATGGAAATAAAATGACAAATGAAAATAAATATGGTCCCTGCTCTTGTGGACCATTAATGACATTGTCTTAAAATCAGATAAGGTACAGAGATGATTTTAGAAACCATAAAGAGGAGAATGCCTTCAAAGGTTGTTTTCCTTATGTATTTTATTTTTTTCTTTTTTTAATTTAAATTCAATTAGCCAACGTATAGTACATCATTAGTTTTTGATATAATGTTCAAAGATTCATTAGTTGTGTATAACACCCAGTGCTCATCACATCACATGCTCTCCTTATTGTCCATGAGCAACAATTCATTTATTTGAAGAAAGTCAGAATATTCATTAATTCAGTAAGGAGGTGACACTAGAAAAGGGGTACTTGGGTTGAAAGGTATTTTGAAGTCATAGGTATAAAATCGGTAATCCTAAACCACTTGTGTCTATAAAAAGGGACACACACTGTAGTTTCCATTTGATTGACTGCTTATAACAGCACTCGAGTTAGGAGGTCATTTTCCCCTTATTCACTGATAAAGACACTGAGACCAAGAGAGGTTAACTCTTGTGCCGTAGATAACAGAGCTAGTAAATAGAGGGATTTCTATCATAAATTTCATATTTTTCCTACTGTTTCATGTACCTCATAAAGACTGGTACAATAAAAATTCAACATGTGGTAAGTAGGTTGCTGTCCTTGAGTTTAGACACAACGAGATCACGGTTGTATATCATTTAGGATTATATCCAGCTGTAATAACAGGGAGGGAAAATAACACTTGTTTCAACAAGACAGAACTTTATTTTTCTGTCTGGAAAAATCCAGAGGAGGCGTCTAGGAATGGTGCCGTGGCTCTGCTTCACTCAGGCCTCAGGGACTTCTGCTTCTAATACTGCCCTGCTGTCTCTAGGGTTTGACTCTAATTCCTCCTGTTCCAGATGAAAGGCAGGACTCCAGTTACCACCTTTGCTTTTTAAGTAGCAGGATGGAAGAAAGGATGAAAACGATAGAGACAAAGTGCACATGTCCATGTCTTTTAGGAAAGGTTCCTGCAAGTTGCCACCTTACACATTTGTTTACAATCCTATTGGCAGCTATATTTAGATACAAAGGAGGTTGGAAAATGAAGTCTATTCTGGTCAGCCAAGTTGCCTGCTAAAAATCATGAGTTCTAATACTACAGAAAAAGTGGTGAATTAATACTGAGGTACCAGCAATGGTCTCTGCCCAGAGAGCCTTGATGTGTGGTTGGGCTAGAAGACAAATAGAAGTCAAGATGTGAATGGCAATGAGAGAGTAGAAGCATAAGTGCTTTTCCAAGAAGGTGGGCTCTGAAAGGGAGGGTACTTTACCAAAATGACTCCCATACCCGACTCCGTTTCATTCCAAAACGCATTTGATTGAAAGACGATCAGAAAACTCACATATTAAAAGCTGCCACTTATACAGAAGATGAACACACAGGACTGTCATAGAAAGTCAAAGGCCAGAGGTTTACCAGGTTTACTTAGAGGTTTACTTAGAGCAGTCCTGTTAAACGAGACAGGTCCATCTAAGGGCCTGACAACAGGTTTATATCTTAATCTAAATTCATTATGTTGTATCTGGGCACCTTTTTTATTGTTTAGACCTGACTTGTAATGGAAAAAGCAAGACAGTTTGAATAAGACTAGGAAGCAAGATACAGTGTGGAGGCTTGGCTTTACAGCTTACTATTTTTGGGACAATGGTCAGGCTGTTTAAGCAGAGACTCAGTTTTCTTATGTAAAAAAAAAAAATTAAAGTAAAAATAATGAGAATACTATAACTTGCCTCATTGAGTGATTGTAAGAATTATGTAAAAACATATCCAGTTTGTCTAGCATGGTGGTTGGCTCATAATAAATCCAATAAATGTTAGGTCTCTTCCTCTCAGCTTCTAAAAAGAAGGCTGTTTATGAACATTTGTATACTTGAGCCATTATGTCTAAATGTTTCCTTTATCATAGCTCCCTGTTTCTATCCAAGTCCTTGATGGTAGTAACATAATTTGGGGAGTAAAAATAAACCACTGAGAACAGAATCCAAAAAGCAGATTTGTTAGAACTAAATTTAAAGTGCATCTCAGGCTATGATTTTCACTTTGGTTCTAAATATATCAAATTTCTATTTATAATTTTTCTCACAAAATGTGTTTTGATATTCAGAGCATGCGAGAAAAGTTTAAAGATGAAAATATTTTCAATTCTTTTTTGCATTTGCATGCATTGAAAGTTTAAAGATGAAAATATTTAAAAAAAAATTTTTTTTGGCATTTGCATACAGGGGTAATAATGAGAGATCCCAATAGGTCATGTTCCATCTCTCAAGGTGGAACCAGGGCTTGTTGCCAGAGAGACCCTTGGTGGTTAATTTGCTCCTCACAGGGCCAGAATTCCACTTTTGTCCTGGAAAGTTTTC
The DNA here is from genome assembly GCF_002201575.2 of Neomonachus schauinslandi. Taxonomy (NCBI): domain Eukaryota; kingdom Metazoa; phylum Chordata; class Mammalia; order Carnivora; family Phocidae; genus Neomonachus; species Neomonachus schauinslandi. The sequence goes on along the minus strand of NC_058414.1, from coordinate 81,120,373 downwards.
TAGGTCTAGAGAGGACTCACACTAAATCATGAGTTACAATTTAGTTTATATGTAATGTTGAAGGACATCATAGTTTACATTAGTTAGATTTAAAAAAAAAAAAAAAGACATGTCAAATAGATCTATTCCTTTTCCATTGTAAGGTAAGTTCCTAGTCAAAAGCTACAATTTTTGATCTGAGGCAACAGTGTTAAGTTCCTACTTAATGAATACTGATGTTCTGTTGTTTTGGGAGTGATGAAATACAGCCACAGGTTCCCGATTTATGAGAGGTTTGAAATGAGCACTTACCTCATCTTGGATCTGTTGTTTTAACACTGTCTAATGTGGTTAGTCTCAGATGGTCTGTTTCCTCTGTTATGGAAATTATCCTACCAGTCCATGTGAAGAGAAGTAAGAAGCAAAACACCCTTACTGACCCTACCTTTTATGTATATTTATTTGAACATAAAAATAGAAGGCATAGCTTTGGTTTATTTGAAAAAAGTTTCCCAGTTGTACTTCATTATATCCCATATAGTTTCTGGAGTGGCACCTCATAACATATTAAAGAAAAGGGATGGTGGCTTTATGCACAGCTAATTGGAATTATCTTATTGATGTGTCCTTCTTTGGAACGAAACTCAGTTCGAATTGGTTTAACAAACATTGATATTAACCTAAGACAGATTTGGGCACCATGCTAGGCCCAGTGGGTCCTCAGAGGAGGCAGATCTAAGCCCATGTCCTTCATGAAGTTTCAGATTATCGAGAGAGAAAATAATATTGAGAAAAAAGTTGCAAATCAAAAATGATGACTGAAAGATGAATCCTGGTGATTCATTAAATGCAGTCTGCAGCCTCTGTGTTTACTGATTCCTAGTGAGGACTTGGAATGAGTGGATGGTCTGCATCCATGAAGATGTCTGACAGAAGCAGAGGCTGATTGAATTAATTGGAAGGCAACAAGAGAGGTCATCTTGTCTGGTCCCTGTCCCTATGAAGGATGGCACAGAAACTCTCCCAGACAGATTGTGACCTGCTTTAATCAGCCACCGGCATTATACCCACGCCTGTGCTGTGACCCTTAAAATTGGGAAGAAAAGTGAAAGACCCAGTCAGTCACCCAGAGGATTGACCACACTGCACAAAAGCAATGATTATTTTCCTCTTTCATCTGGGTGTTCCAGTAAATGTTCATTTAAAGGAATGCATCTTGTATGTCCAGTACTTCTGGTTTTCTGTTTTAAATTTAAATTCCTTTTATAACTTACACTTAAGTTATAATAAAGCCCTTTGCTTTTCTATTTTTGAGCAATGTTATTGGTTTCTATGGATACTCCTTTTATGTTGGCATGGGAGAACCTTACCATAACTCACAACTTCTTGCTATTCACTTTTTCTCAGAGTTGATTTAATTAATTCCTTTCAAGGCTTTTAATTCCTCAAGTTTTACTCATCCTCAATGGAACTTAATTACAAAGGGAGAGAAGGTGCAGCTGAAGAAAGACAATGTGATATAAAGGGAGGAGTCATGGAATTAGGTGGTAGGGTTTTGTTCCTAGCTCTGCCTCTTCCTGATGTGTTGGACCTAGAAGAACCCCTCATAGTTCCTCAACCTCAGTTTTGCCATTTGTAAAATAAGAAGATTGGATGAGGTCAGTGAGTTTCAAACTCTTTTTGATTGTACTCCTGATAAGTCATTTATTGTATACAGCAACCCAGTGCTCACATGCCTTCCAACTGAAATGGAAGTTTCAAGAAACAGTACTGATTCCCGTTTTATTTTTTAAAATGCTGTTTTTAATGATTTAAATGATTTTAAATCATTTTTACAGTGATTTAAAAAACACTAATAGGACATGTCATAAATTTAAAAAATAGCAGTTAGGATCACTTTTAAGGTTGTTTTAGTGTGAGCATTCCTATTTTATTAATTGCAAGCTTTGGGGTCTCATTATATGTGTTCTTCTAGTGACATTACTCCATTGTTGACAAAATCTTAAGAAGAGTGAGAAAGTAGGGGAGTAGGAAGGTGGGACTAGAGAGAGTAGAGAGGGGGAAAGTTTTGTTTTCCTATGTGTGTGTTTAATGCAGACTGTCTTATTTACTGTTCAGCTTTTTGTTCCAAAGAGAATATCTGAGACAATATAATTAATGACTTGCAAGAAGAATGACTGAAGTCAGTTGCTGAATAGTAACATAGTCTTAGAAACAATTCCTGTCCCATCTCTTTCCCCAGTTCCTGGGGAGTTTGTAAGTAATAATAAAAATAATGAACTCCAGGGGTGGAACCCTGACCTGGACTTAGAAAAGCCACAAATCAGACAGGGTACATTCCTATAGTACCAAGGGAGCAGACAGAATTTTCAGGTGCAGGCTACTGGGGTTTCCCTGGCCTGTCTTAACAAGAACAAATACACCATGTTCATCGCCCCTTAGGCAAATATGTGGCTATCTGGTGGGACAATATATTTCTGTCCTAGACAGCATCCATTGTTGGTCTCACTGAGCAGCAGGGTCTGCCCAGATACATAAGCCAGGAACCTGGAAGTCACTCTTGGTGATGCCCTTTGCTTCAGCTCCGTACAAACCCTGATAATTACGTCTCCTAATGTCTCAAACGAGTTTACATTTCTCTGTCTTCATCATCACCTTAGCCCATGCCACCATTTGTCCTTGTTTATATTATGAAATAACCTCCCAAGCAGCTCACCCCATCCACTCTTTCCTCCTTCCTGTCTGTTCTTCTGACCCACTGCTCTTTTTGAACTGGAAACCCAATTATTTCACCTTTCAGTGGCCTCCTTCTGCACGTAGGAAGAAGACAAATTGACGCCAGGTAACCTGCAAAATCCCTTAATCTGCCTCCCCTGCCTCTTGGGCCTCACCTCTGCCACACTCCTGCCCAGCTCCAGCTTCCTGGGTGTGATTTCAGCCCTTCCTACTTTTCTACTCTTTCTATCACTAGAGGAAGTGTCACTCACTCAGCCTCTTGTGTTCCCCCTACTTCCCTTTCTCCCCTAATTCACTCCTGTTTATCCTTTAGATCTTAGCCCATCACCCCATGAGTTTTAGTTTACCACTGTATCCAGCCCAGTGCTTAATATATCACACAAGCTGACTGAATGATGATGATAAAGATGATAATAACAACATCCCTTTATATAGTACTACTTACTGTTTCCAACACACTCTTCAGTCTGCCTTATACACATTAACTCAATTATGACAACATTCTGTGGGAGAGTTACTTATTATTCCCACTTTACAGATAGGGAAACTGATGATAAGAGACTAAGGGACTTAAAGTCCCATAACTAGTAAATGGTTATGTGAATTTAAACCCAAGCAGATTAGCTGCAGGGTGGTTTCTAATCATTGAACTAAATTACCTCTTTCATGTTTATTGGATGAGTATATGAATATATATCCTGGGTTTATATTGGGATTTCTTTTGTTTGTATAATTGGAAAAGTGTTGCACATTATAGAAGCTTACGTATTTTATAGCCCCGCATAACAAATAATGGAGTCCATTTATTCACTATATAATATGCTTGATGCCGTGCATTATCTCACTTAATTCTCACAACAACCATGCAACATAGGTATAAAATCCCATTTTATGAGTAAAGAATAGGAGACTCAGGAAGGATCTCAAGTCTTGATCTGTCTGATCTCAGAACCCATGCTTTTTTGCATTTTTCTGTTTTTTTTTGTTTTTTTGTTTTTTACAAGATAACCATGTAGAGAAATGCAACTGTCTGAATTTAATCAAATGCCTTTTCTTTGGGGACTTCGGGATATATCTATGAAATAATTTCCTCTTCTGAGCATCTTTTTTTGGGGACTTAACCTGGACCTTCTCTGTTACATACAGTTTAAGGGGAGAAGAAAATGTTGAGTACTAAGAATGAATTGAGGGGTGCCTCGGTGGCTCAGTCAGTTAAGTGTCTGACTCTTGGTTTCTGCTCATGTCATGATCTCAGGGTGGGGAGATCCAGCCCTGCTTTGGGCTCAGGCTTTTGGAGCGTGCACACATGGAGTCTGTTTGAGATCCTTCCCCTCCCCTTCCTTTCCCCTCCCACTGCTCACACTCATGCATGCACACACGTGTGTGCTCTCTCTCTAAAATAAATAAAAATCTTTTTTAAAAAGGAATGAGTTGAAAATTTATTAATTATACCACGATTAACCAGTTTAAAATAAAATGAAAAAAATTCTGTTTCATAAAGCTAGAAAACACAAAATATCGAGGCATTACTTAAAGAGATACATGAGTGACATATCTTTACTGAGGATTCCAAAAGAAGATCTGAATAAATGGAGCTCCTATGTTTCCAAATGGGACACTTAATATTGCAGCTATTTCAAGTCTTCTGCAACTAATTTTAAAAATCAATACAATTCAAATAAAGCTGCAATTTTTGGAACTAGCTTAAATAATTCTGAAGTTTATTTGTGAGAACTATCAAGAATTTAAAAATGAACAAGAGTATTGATAGAACTTGCATGAACAGATGGTAACAACTTATTATAAAATTACAATAATTGTCCAGGTAGTATTGGTATATTAAGAATCAAGTGGGCTAGAGCATAAACTCCAGCTATATAACCAAGAACATATAAGAGTTTGATGTCTATTAAAAGTGACTTCATATAAATTAATGGGGAAAAGAATACTAGTTCAATAAATAGTGTGGAAGAATTGGTTCATAATTTGATAAACAAAGTTAGATTCCCTACCTTGCATCAAATATCATGTTGAGTATCGGGAAATAGTTAAATGCAAAAACCTGAATCCATTGGATGAACTACAATGCAAGTATAAAAACTATGCTTTCCTACAATATAGGGAAATTTTCACTATAGGTAAAGTGAATATAGCAGATTAAAAAATATACACAGAATCTTCTTAATTTTTAAAACTAAGGGGGGGAAAATAGAGAAATCCTATAAGGCAATAGATCAATATGTAAATGGTGGTTAATGTGGTGGACTAATAGGTATTCTTTATTTTCTTCATTATAATTTTTTTCTCACATTTCTACTAATACTGATTAGCTTTTGTAATTAGAAAAAAATAAAAAATATTTTTTTAAAGGCAAGTCCGAAGCCACATTATACGGTCTGCAATGACTATATAACACATCTTGGGGTGGGAGGGGGCATTAGAAGTCCTATCTGCTAACGGGGATTTATGGGGGGGAAATTGGATTCTTCTATGGGGGAGCTTTAATGTGCTTTAAAGAGAGAAACTCTACTATTAACTGTTGAGTTAACTCTATCAGTACTCTTACACACTGTTTTGAATCAAAATTTGTTTCTGATGTGCATGATCTAAGATAACCATGTAGAGAAATGCAACTGTCTGAATTTAATCAAATGCCTTTTCTTTGGGGACTTCGGGATATATCTATGAAATAATTTCCTCTTCTGAGCATCTTTTTTTTTTTTTAACTGGTTATTTTGTCTGAAGATACACTCTTAATCTTACTTGCCTCTTACCTTAGATTTTTCAGTGTTTTATTTTTATTTATTTATTTATTTTTTAAAAGATTTTATTTATTTATTTATTTGAGAGAGCGAGAATGAGAGAGAGCGAGAGAGAGCACATGAGAGGGGGAAGGTCAGAGGGAGAAGCAGACTCCCCGCGGAGCAGGGAGCCTGACGTGGGACTCGATCCCGAGACTCCAGGATCATGACCCGAGCTGAAGGCAGTCGCCCAACCAACTGAGCCACCCAGGCACCCAGATTTTTCAGTGTTTTAAAAGCCCTAGGGCATTGCATGGAAAATTTAACACCTGAAGGGGACACCTGGCACCTGCCTGAAGCACTTTCCATTTCCTGCCAGGCACACAAAGGAGAGAAGTCTTTGTGGGCTGATGTAGCACTCTTCAGGGGTTGATTTACAAGTGTCTCTGTTGTGTCCTTAGGCAGCTAAGGGCCTTCAGTTCTTGGGACTACATTTAAATTACAGAAGAATTAGAGAGCAGGTGATTTTCAGCAGAGGGCTCTTATCTTCTCATTTTCTCTGCCCTTTGTAAATAGATAAGGCAGAGGCTCAGATTAGTTCATTAGTCCAATACATCTGTTTATACAGGTCCTTGACAAAGCCTAGTGCAGAATCTACAAAACAGAACCTTAGGTGTGGAATTCTCTTTTGAGCTTGATGTTAAACTTTCTTAGAGAAATCTTACAGACACGTAGCCACATATATGCTCTTACCTTCTTACCTTGATTTTTATAAATATTAATTTATAAGTTTTATTAGCTTTGGTTTTTGCCACAAATATCTAATCATCTTGCTTATGAATTTCAGCCACATTATGCCAATTTTATCTCAGGTGTATGACTGAAATTCACAAGCAAGGTGAGTTTTTTGTACGTCAGAAAAATGCTTACAATGTTATAGGAGTGTATTTCCCCTTTTTTGTATATTTTAATATAAATATTGTCATCTGTTAATATGTATTAGTATTTCTGTAAAAAGTATATATTATTTTAGAATATTCTTTAGTTCCTGCTCACTACTCTTTAAAGGTTCACACACACACACACACACACCCACACACACACAATCTCTAACTACTACTTAACATAAAAGACAAATCAGTTGTGGGTCTAATGGCTAAAAGTTAAAGAGGAGTTCAGAGAAGTGAAAGAAAAGCCTGATTTGGAAAAAACACAATTTCACAGAGGAGGAGGCAGTGTAATAATAAATGGCCAAGGTTTTGAGACTTGACTACCATTTACTGCCATAACTGTGTGATCTTGGGTAAATTATTCAAATGTTAAGCCTTAGTTCCTTTAGCTATTAAAAAAAGGGGGAGTAATAATAATTTAGGACTAAAGAGATGCTTCTCGTGAAGGGTCCTGCCCTTATTTGTGTCCTTTTACTTCTCTGATCTTATTTTCCATAATTGATTTCTTTAACCATTGGATCAAAATAAAAAGAAAATTGAACTTTTCTCCTTCACAAGGAACTAGATTTGAAATAGCTCAAATCTAAGAGTCGTGAAAATGCAGTGACTCAGTTAACCAGACTGACAATATAGGAAGAAAAATCCAGGCTGACAGTTGGTACTTTTTGTTAGTGTAGAATTTCTAGTTCTCAATGGTAATCCAGTTACTGGATAATCCAAACCGTTCTGGATAATTTTTAGTGGTATACATTCACTCATACCCTTACGCAATCTTCCAGTGATCTTAGCAAGTGTAAGGAGGAAACAGAAATAAGAGAACATGCCCTAGCATCTAGAAATTTAGAACCGAAGGGACCCTGACTGATCATCTTATTCAATCGTCTAATTTCTGAGAAATAAACAAATGCCAGAAAGCTCATGACTTGACCAAGGACACAAAATCAGCTGGTCACTCTGTTAGAACTAGAATGCAAGTCTGACTTCTCAGGCCATTGGTCTTTTTTTTTTTTTTAAGATTTTATTTATTTGAGAGAGAGAGAGAGCACGTACAAGCATGAGCAGGGGGAGAAGGAGAGGGAGAGAGAGAAGCAGACTCCCCACTGAGCAGGGAGCCTGATGCGGGACTTGATCTCAGGACTCTGGGATCATGACCTGAACCAAGGAAAAAGGCTTAACCCACAACTGAGCCACCCAGGTGCCCCTCAGGCCATTGGTCTTATGACAGCACTGTAAATGGTACTTTACTCCCAACTGGCTTAAATTATTGCAGTGTTATAAATAAATGATCAGCTGTATTACTATTATAGGATTACTCTAAACATTTAGACTTTGCTCTTTAAACAATTCAACAAATTTATATAAAGTCTATATACTATGTTAGAGGATATAATAAATACTACAGAATCTTATAAATCAGCTCTTTTAACTGAGGTCTTCCTTGATGCAGTTGGGAGAGCCAGAGCCATCAGAAACAAAACCGTCTCGTTAACCTGATTTTCCAAATTCTGTTAATGCTGTTTGTTCTGTTACCTCGCTTCAAAACCCCTGAGTTGTTGATTGCCTTCAACCCTTACTCCCATATTTAATCAGGGTGCCAAATACTGTCAGTTTGACATCTGAAATATATTTTCTGTCATTCTTTTTTTCCCCACTCTTTCGACCTGTATCTGCCCTCCCTCCCAGCTTGTATCTCTACCCTCAAACTACGTTTCCTTCAATTTACTTTACCCGTATTCCCAGAAATATTTTAAATATCGGTCATGGCTCTGTGTTTCCAACTGAACAATACTCAGTATTCAAGCATAGCATTTAAGATACTCCATGATCTGATCTGGGCTGCTCTATTAAAAAATTAAATATCAGTGCTCCCATCTAACTTGATTTGACATCTTATGTGAAGCTTGTAGGCTGAGCAGGAGGTATCCAGGAAGAAGTGAAGAGTTACAGAATGAACATCTGGGGGAAGTCTTGCGGTGGGAAATCTCATGTTCTATTCAAGGACCTACAAGTGGGGGGGTGGGTGGTACAAGCAGATGATGCTGAAGAGATGGGGTATCCCATCACAGAGCTCCCTGGGGGCAACTTTCCCAGTCCACGGCCCAGGCCGCTTGCCTTGGGTTGTGTTAGTTGGGACCCGAATCCAGGTCTGCCCCACTGGTCGCTCCTCTTTCTCCTGTAGCCGCTGCCTCCCTCAGTCAGTCTGTCTTTCTGCCTTACACAGGGCCCACCTTCTCATCTCTCTGCAGTTTGCGAGGGAGCTGCACAACGCTTCACTCGCATATCCCGGCGCTTAGGAGATATTCCTGTATAATTGAATATGCTTCTGTTTCTTTCCCATCCTTCCCCTGTTGTATCCTTGAAGCCAAATCAGTTTAAATTCAGTAAAAGGTGACAGGTTTGCTGACTTGATAACGATTCCTTTTCAGAGTGCAGTGTGATTCTTCCTGGTTCTCACGGATTGTCACTGGCGTGGTTCACTGATTTCAGTCACCCACTGTGCAGTTTTTGCATACATGTGAGGCACTGGGAGAGCTGCTTGTAGGACATGACAGTCTTTTCTCTGGTGCATTGAGTAGCGAGACACGGAGTTGTTGTGGAATTCAGAATGACTCTTCAGTCCCGTCCTATCGGCATAAATGTGTTCCTAGCAGTTCACGGATTCTCTTCTTTCCTCCTAGCATCCTCTCCACACTAACTGCAAGAAAACAATTTAATCATTTAAAATAGTTGCTGCATTCTTATGAAAAAGGCAGGGAGAAACTAAATAAATACTTTTTAACCTACAAATTTAGAATGCGGGATTCTTTCTACTACATTCTAGGACTGTATTAAAAAATCAACCCATTGGATATGTGGTTTCTCGGGAATAAACAACTGATAGGATTTCCTTTCTTCCTCCTCCTCCTCCTCTTCTTTTCCTCCTCCTCCTCCTCCTTCTTCTTCATGGAATTGATCAGTTTATTGGATCATCATTACATTAACATACTTTCAGGAAAAAGAAAATAACCTCGAATCTCAGTCTATAAAACTAAACTATGCCCTGAGAAATCAGAAATTCTTAGAAAGCAAAGCTCAACAACTATCTGTCAGTCAAAGAACTTAAAATTCATGTCAGGCTTATCTTAGGAACTCGCACTATAACGTATACGGCACTTTGCAAACTTGAGCTGATTTGCCTTTTGAAAACCAAGAGGATACACCGTGATGTTTGAAAGACCTTAACTGAGGCACATGTGATATTGCTTGGACCAATAAGAATTTACTCTGTTGTCCAGGAACATGAGATACAGTCAAAAGTTTTAGGTTTCGTTAATGAAAACATAAAACAATCTTGCTATAAAATTTACGAGGCTGACTTCATCTCCCACCGTGCAAACGCTTTGCTATACGCTGTTAGTTTTAAGCTATCCACTAAAACCCATAACAACTTTACAGTCAGTGTTTTAAATGGAGGGCTGACATATAGCCTTTGACAATATTTAGCACTTTATAGCAATACGTTAACGCTAACTTTAGAAACTATAGCATAATGAAATTTTACAGACAATTAAGTTGATGAGTCACTGTCAGCTTCTTAAATTCCTCTTTTAGATGAATAAGACAAGCAACTATAGGAAGTGAGGAGTGAACTCTAGCTCTTGTAAAATCTTAAGTGTCCTCATGAAGTTAAAATGTTAGGGAATAGAAAAATACATCTAAACAGCCTGGAAAGAAATAAAATGATTTCTTGTTAAATTTCAAAATGGTAATAATGTTCGGTCTTTTAGTTTGTCACCATGTACTTCTATCGATTCATGGGAAGAGTCATATAATGTCCATTGACTTGTGTGACGACTGTCACTAAACAGCCTTCTGAACTTTTACTTAAAAAAGAAAAGGGCAAAGTTGGAATATTTAATCTCTGCTCATACTATTAGGAGTTTATAACTAGTTAAGGAAATAAATAGTTTGACAAGTGCAAATTTAAATATGTCCCTTTAATAAGATGTGTGGTATTTGAGAATTATAAATCTATTAGGTGTAAAATTGAAATTGTTTTAGGAAAAATCAAGAAAGAATATGTCTATTAAGGGTGCCTGGGTGGCTCAGTTGGTTAAATGTCCCAGTTTGATTTAGGCTCAGGTCATGATCTCAGGGTCATGAGATCAAGGCCTGCCTTGGACTCATACTTTGTGCAGAGTCTGCTTGAGATTCTCTCTCTCTCCCTCTCCCCTGCCCCTCCTCCCACTCTCTCTCTCTCAAATAAATAAATAAATCTTTAAAAAAAAGAATATATCTATTAAATTAGGGCATCTCCATTAAAATTTATCTGGAAAGTATTATATATAACTTTATCCCAGTTATTGAATGTTAAGAAGTATCTTTATAGATTGATAGTGAGGTTGCAGTAGCATTAAAATAAAATCATATTATATTAAATCCAGAACATTTTAGGATAAATTCAAAAATATAAAACATTCACACACATCTAGCTCTTACATATATTCCATGGACTGTGAAAATTTTCCAAATTCCTTAATGTTCTCATGGTCATTACTGTCTTTGGATCAATTAGGCTTGGGCATTTTCTGCCATTTCTATGCCTGCTATTCATATTCCACCCAGTGCTAATGGAGACAAAGAAATTCTCTCTTTTCTTTAAAGTACACAAAAGAGGGGCACCTGCGTGTTTCAGTCTGTTAAGCGTCTGACTCTTGATTTTGGCTCAGGTCATGATCTCGGTTGTGAGATTACGCCCTGCTTTAGGCTCCTCACTCAGTGGGGAGTCTGTTTGAGATTCTCTCTCTCCCTCTGCCCCTCCCCCTTCTCTCTCCAAAATAAATAAATAAGTCTTTAAAAAAATGTGTGTCCTCTTGATTATTAGAGAGGAGCCACACATACACAAAAATAAAGTACACAAAAGAGAGCAAAATCAGAAAAACAAGCATAATATTTGCAGGAGTGGGGGTGGGTAGGGAGGGGGTGGTGTGTGTGTGTGTGTGTAGCCGAGGGATTTACAGAGCAGCGATACAAACAACATAACCTGGAATGTTAGTGTGACAGACAATGTTTGTGTCCCTTTCAAATTTATGTGTTGAAACTCTACCCCCTAATATGATGGTATTAGGATGTGGGCCTTTGGGAGGTAATTAGGATTAGATGAAGTTTTGAAGATAGAGCACTATCCCTCATGAATGGGATTAGTGTCCTTAAAAGCAGTCACCAGAAGTCTCCTATCTTCCATGTAAGGATGTAATAAGAAAACGACTGCCTGCAACCCAAAAGACATCCTTCACCAGGACCTAACCATGCTGTTACCCTGAGTCTGGACTTCTAGCCTCAAGAACTATGAGAAGCAAATTCCATTGTTTACAAGCCACCCAGTCTTTGGTATTTTGTTATAGCAGCTCAAACTAAGACAGTTAGGTATCTTATCTGTGTTTCAAAATTACAGATTTGTCATGTCCCCAAATTGGGAGATGCTGATTCAGTAAATCTGGAGTGGACCTCAGGAGTCTGTACTTAAGAAGATAATCAAGAATGAAACGACTGTTCTGGGATTTATAGTCTTCATTTCCAGTTATCAAATTTAGTGATAGAATATAAATGAAACCGGGATCTTCTCTTGGATCTAAGGACCTACCCTCAAAGTAGTTATTTCAGTCTCATATCAAGTTTACTCATCATTTGCCTCTTTTTTTCATAGGCAATCATGCTGGTCTGCCCAGAACTATCTACATTTTGGTCCTATATTCTGAGAAACCCCTCAATCCTGGACTAACTAGAGTGGTTGGTCACCAGATAAAATCTTTAAAGAAACAACTGCATCTTTTTGGTTGCCGTGACCATTCTTTAGTATTTATTTATGAATTGTCTACTTTGTGGTGAAAACTATGGGAGAGAAATTTTTGGCAGAAGCTGAAAGGGCTGTTTTCACAAGGTCACTTAATCACGTTCTGGACATAGCAGAGCTGTTCTAAGACCTAGGAGACAAAGTGCTACACAAAGATAGGGAGAAGACAGTGCTCCCCTATCTGCATGGATGTTAGCTTAGATCATTCAGCTATTGCAAATTGAAGGAATCAATATATCTTTGGCACCTTGAAAGTACTCTTTGTAAGAACTGATCTTCCCTCTCTGTGCTCTCAAACCTGTAAGACCCTCAACTGGAGGTTTTAGGGAAATGATGTAATTCTCTATAATAATAGCCTGGTTTTAGCTCTATTGAGTTTGACATGGAAGCAGACTACATAGGAATATGATAAGCAATTGGAAATGTGGGCTGGCAGTTAGGTGTCAGAAAAGTCCTAGAAAACTAATTTATCAGACTGCTAGATTTAATGAATTAAATTGATTACTATAGAAATAGAAAATTGATGGAGATCTAAGCACAGCATGGTGACTATGGTTAACAATACTGTATTGTTACTTGAAAGTTGCTAACAGTAAACCTTAAATGTTACCACAAGGAAAAAAAAAGGTTACTATGGGAGGTAATGAATGTGTTAACTAACCTTATTGTGGAAATCATTTCATAATATATACATATATAAAATCATCATGTAGTGTACCTTAAACTTACACAATGTTATATGCCAATTTTATCTCTGTAAAGCTGGAAAAGATTTAAAAATAAAATAAAATAGAAATTTGAGTTCAAGGGGCACCTGGGTGGCTCAGTCGGTTGAGTGTCCGACTCTTGATTTCGGCTCAGGTCATGATCTCAGGGTCCTGAGATCGAGCCCCACATCAGTCTCTGAGCTCAGCGCAGAGTCTGCTTGTCCCTCTTCCTCTGCACCTTCCCCTGCTCTCTCTCTCTCAAATAAATAAATAAATAAATAAGTAAAATATTAAAAAAAAGAAAAGAAAAAGAAAATGGAGTTCAAGAAGAAAATAGGTTGAATGATTCTTCTGAAGATAGCTGGTTCACTTAAGGGAACACTGTCCTTTAATATTTACAGAAAGGGCTCCCAAGTAAAGCACATTCAGAATGAGAATAGATATGGAGGGGGGAAAAAAAAGACCTTACTTTGAGGCACTAATTAAATGATACTCCTGGAACTGAAGTAGATGAAAAGAATGAAATCACACATTTTACTTATAAGATCAAGTCACTTCCAAAATGTTATGTAATTACTAGAATGTACAACGTAATCAGACTCAGTATGGTGGAAATAAAGATAATGGAAGTATAGGTTTTTATTTAGTTTATTTCTTTTTGTTGCTAACAGAATAGTTTCTGTTCTTTCCAAATAAAAAAATTCAATACCCAGTTTAAAAGCCTGACTCAGTAAGTATAGGGTTAAAATAATTGGGAGTAAAATCAAATAGTTTTGTCTCGTTAAGTGTGCCTCAAATGTGGAAATCTTGGCCCTAATGCCATCTTTTAGTGAAATCTAACACCAGTTGATGGTTTTCTTTTTTTCTTTTGCAGGGCTGGAGCGAATTGCAAGGGATTCAGCTTATGAACAGGAAGGAAAGGTCCAGTTTGTAATTGATGCAGTGTATTCCATGGCTTATGCTCTGCACAATATGCACAAAGATCTCTGCCCTGGATACATCGGCCTCTGCCCACGAATGAGTGCTCTTGATGGCAAAGAGCTACTTGGTTATATTCGGGCTGTAAATTTTAATGGTAAGTTACAACTTTTTTGGGGTCATAAAATACTTTAAAAGTGAAGGTGTTTGTCCCTCCCCACCCCCATATATAGAAGATACTCAGACAGAGTGGGAAGCACAGGATTAGAAGCAGTTCCCCTTTTAATCAGAAGTGTGAGTTTTTCCACCTGCATTTAAATCGCAAATATATTTTTTGTGCTCCTGAAAGAAGCATTAATCTGCTCCTGAAAGAAGCAGAAGTTAAAAATAAACCTCTATCAATCAAAATATTCTACTTAAATATCACTATTTCAGAAATAACTTAGGAGGCTCATTTGGAAGCATTGACAACAGATTAGATTTCTTTGAAAATGTTTTGTTTGTGCCATTCTTAGAGAAGGAATTGTGGAGATTTTGTTTTAAAACTGATTTTCAGCTTTTTAAACAGTAAGTTGACTTGAGGAAGGTACATGATCTGGAGTTGCTAGATATTTACCTTCTAAGAGTGCTGGGTTAGGTTTCTGTATCCTCTCTTTCCTTATATCACTTTCAGTGATTTGGTCCCTGTAAAGCAATGGGCTGCATCCTGTAAGCTAGAACTACTACATCGGATGCAGTGTAGGTGGGATTTGCCTCCTGCAGAAGCAGAGATTCTGCTTTCTGTTGAGTGTCAGAGAAACGGATACAAAATATGCTGGACCCATAATATTTGGCTGAGAATAGCCAATTGCCTGTCTGAAGCAATGGAATTATTGACTGTTGCTACTCTTTCATGAAAGTTGTAATGGTTGCTGCCCATGATTTTGGCAATTATTTTCAAATGAAATGATAGAATGCACCGAGCTGTCTAATTCTTTCTGTTTGGCTGTAATCCACACAATGGACATGCCTCCGAGCCACGCACAGCCCTGCACTGTCCATCATAATACACTCCAGTGACCTCAGCTGCCAGCCTTTCTTGAAAAAGCACAAGGTCATCTTCAATTTAGAATTCAAGTGGAAACTTCTTCTTTTGCTTTGTGCGGGCAACATGAGGCAAAATTTGGTTTACGTGCAACAGAGGGTATCCTTATTTTCAGCAGAATTTTTTTTGTGAGACATTACATAACAATCCTTTTGTTACAAATATAAATATTAAGAGGGAATTTAAAAATAATTTTCCTGCAATTATGAAAATTGAGCAAAAGAGGAGTATTACAATGCAAGGTTATTTATCGTAACATGAGGTTGGGGAGCACTCCATTTATCCAAGTAGTTAGGAAGTGTGAAGAGGAATGCAAATGATTATGTTTTCTCAGTAACTGAAGCTCACCTCCAGAAGATGGGAAAATCTTTAAAGAAACATGAGATTAAAGTATTTTAAAGGTGAATTACCAGTTTCTCTCTTAATCATAGATAAAAGCCAAACCCTTCCTTGATGACTTCCATTATTATACCATACTATAATATAATGATGCTATTAAAGACTATTAAAAACATCTTAATACCTAATGATTATTAAGACAATTTGCCTCTAAACTCCAATGATTCCTGAGTTCTTCTGTCTGCTTTATATAGTCTTTTTTCCCCCCTTCTACCTTATCAGACTGCTGTTTTTGTGATTTTTTTTTTTTTTTTTTTTAGGGCTGATGTCTTTCATAATTTGCTTCTTTCAACCCACTATGGACAGAGAAACACATATAACATTTCATTAATTTAGTCAAGATATATTTATTGAGCACATAGAATGTATTAAACATTGTGATAGGTGCTAGAGACATACTACTGATAAAAACAGTCAAAACAGATATGAGATTTAGATTTTCTTGGGGAATTTAGATATTAATCAAAAAAGCACACCAAGGTATCATAATATAATCTGTAATGAGTGCTGAAGGTAGAGGTGCGCCGGACTGAGAGTTTGTAATAGGGAAACATCCCTACTCTAGGGAGTTAGGGACAGGTGAATCTGAAGGAAATGGGTGTCGGAGATAAGGGTAAGATAGAACACAGGAAGTTTTACAGTCCATTCTTAAGATTTGTTTATCTTGAAAGCAACAGGAACCCACTAAAGCATAATAGAACTGTGTCTGATACAAAAGTAAGTATACTCCTGATATGAGGGTCATGTAAAATACATGAATTTTAGCATATGAACTTAAAAGAGAATCTCTTTGAGCTCCCTGGAAAGTTGTTTTGCTAATGGCTTGAAACTTGTCTATATTCCAACAGCTGATGCTACAAGTAAGAGACGTAAGCATAAACAGATTGTCGTGGATTATATAATCCTCCTGATTTTTAGTAATTTTTATGGAGTTCATCAATTTTTAAATTTCATTATTAATTAATGTTCATTTATTATTAGAGCCTTGCCTATTTATGATAAAAAGATATATAGGGCGGTTCAAATGGAAGTATATTATCAAAGCCATTTAAAGAGGAAGAAACAAAATGGTAGCCAGGATACGGGACTACCTCAAGTTCTGAGCTTCGAGAGCAGTCAAAATATAAAGGGACATTCAGTGGGATACATAACTTTCATTAAGTGATGGAAGCAAGCCTACCTATTTTTTAAAGAGAGGATTAAGTTACTTGGAAACTATTTCTAAAAGAAATGTATCTATCAAATGTATCATTGACAGCCTAATAATATTAGCAAGGTTATTTAACAAAATTTTATATAAAAGAAGAAGCTTTCTCTTTGGCTGTTTTGCACATGTACCCACAATCAAGGCCAAGAATATAATGCTTGTAACCCTGAAGGGTATATTATTAAGAGTTTTCAGGAAGAGGGAGATAATCTTCTTTGATCTAGATTTACAACTCTCTCAAGCTCTGATGATATGGGGATTACCATATTCTGTTAAGAATAAATGAAGAGCATTTCCCTTATACTCTGCTTTTTGGACTTGATCTTCAAAAGAATGCTACCCAGAAATCTCACATTTCAGTCAGTTAAAATAAGAACTGCTGGGTTGAAGGGGTGACCATAATCTTGGACACTCCACTTCTCCTAGTGCTACTTGCTGGTCCTGGAGGAACCTTGAAATGTCCTAATGGCTACATGGAGCACTCATTAAATCCGCAGACTTAAATATTCTCGCTCCTCACAGGGCTTTCATAGGAACTGGAAGAAGACATCTAGAATGTGTGCTGGGAACCTAGCTAACAGCTATTATATGTTGTTAATTGCATGCCAACTGAGTGGGTTGTGTTGGTGATGGTCAGTATTCTCACCTAGTGAGATAGCCACCTCACTTCCCACAGCCTGGAAGTGTGAGAGGACCATTGGCCAAACCCCAGTTTCCTTGAGATCAGTTTGGAATATCCTGAAGTGTTGAGAATGTACTTGACTAGACCCAGAGCTGCTTACTGTACGTGACAAAAAAATTATTGTATACTGAAAGTTTTCTTAGCATAGTTATTACCAGTTGTCAGAGAATGAGCTTTGTAAGGCAACTGTCAATTTTGTATAGTGTAGCCTTCCAGATTTTCTCTCAGGATCACTGAGCTACGAAAGGTACTCTTAAGTAATCTAAAAAATTGACCCATTGGATGGAATTATCTAGCAATGCCCATTTAAATATTGGATAATGTCTGCCCTAAAGTGTAATTTGTGCATTGAAAAAAACCTGTTGTTAAACTGCTTCTTTCTGACATTAATGAGCTACGGAGGCAAATTGCTTTTCATGATCCCTTTTATTTTGAGGTGGTAAATAAAACCTTGTCATTGGTATGAAGGGAGACTCTTTGAGTTTGTAATAGCAGGAGGTGAAGGAGCCAGACCAGCTGGATGCTGCACAGACCATTGGTATAAAATTAAAATAACTGCTTAAAACTCAGTCTTGCTGAGATTGTAACCTTGTGTATGGTATGCCTAATTAAGCAATGGTTTAAAGATACTTGGTTTAAAAGGTCATGCTTCTTCCAGTCTATTGTTTAACTGAGAACATAACAATCATCTTAGAATTTCCAATGATAAGTGATCAGTATTTCAGGCCAGAATTATTCTATAACACAACAACTAGTTAAAGGTGAAGCACTTAGTCAAACTACACTACAAAGTGGCATTTCCATCAAAGACTTAAACACCAATGGTGGTTTGATTGAATTTAATCACTCAAGCTGATATTTTCCCATCAATGGAAGAATTTACCTGAGCCATATTCTGCATGTATATTTTAAGAACACTCTGAGTCATAGCATATCTGGAATTACTCATGTGTTCCTTATAACTTTTTTCAACCTTTTCTCTGTACTTGGGGAGCCAGAGGGAAACAAAGGTCTGCCTTTTGGATTACTTTCATTGCTACCATTTGAACAAAACAGTGTTTCTATAAATTTTTTAAATCCAAAGATTTATCAAAAGAAAAACTTAAAATAAAGAAGAGGGGTTTAGATTTTTCTGGAACTTAAGCATTGATGTCAATTCCTTCATTCTGATCTATAGGCAATAAAATATTAATACTTACATCTTGTATAGAATCAGAGATTTTTTCTGTTGCCATGAGAACCTTATTTATCATAAAGAAAACGTGTTGGATAGAATTCCAATGCAATCTCCCCTCTCCTTTTCTCAGTACCTGAACTCACATCAGGGGCAGGGCAGGCGCAGCGGTATACTAATCAGGAGTGTTTGGTTGTAGGTAACAGAAACCACCTTAAACTTGCTTAAGCTAAAAGGAAGAATTTATGAGGGTATGTCAAGAAACCACATGGCAGAGGGAGCCTGGGTGGCTCGGTTGGTTAAGCGACTGCCTTCGGCTCAGGTCATGATCCTGGAGTCCCGGGATCAAGTCCTGAATCGGGCTCCCTGCTCAGCAGGGAGTCTGCTTCTCCCTCTGACCCTCCCCCCTCTCATGCTCTCTCTATCTCATTCTCTCTCTCTCAAATAAATAAATAAAATCTTTAAAAAAGGGAAAAAAAAAAAGAAACCACATGGCAGAATACAACAGGGTCTAAGGAAAGGAGTGGTTATAAGAACAAAACACTGGTCAGAAATCCCAACATGTCTCTGTCTGCTCTGTTTGGTTCTGTTTTCTGTTTGGTTCTGTTGATACTGGTTTTCCCTACTTCTAGGTCCATAGGGTAGATAGCAGAAGGCCATCTACATTTCTAGAAATTAGCAGCTATTTCTTCAGGGCACCTACTAAAATTAACATGTATATACTTCTAAGTCTCAATTCTAACATCTTGGAAACTTGAATCTCAGCCATACTTTAGTTGGATGTCAGATCTGTTCCAAGTTATCAGTGGTGAGGAGCAAGTACTACCAACTTGGCTGTCCTGGGGCACTCCCTGTGGTTGAAAGGGACATTTGGGAAGTTTCTGTAAGTGACTTAGGGGAAAGTTGAAGCAAAGTGAGCAGAGAGAAGAAAACCTGAGAGGGGCTGATGCCCCTGTAGGCTCAGAATCTCACTGCTTCCTTACATGGGTGAGTTTTCGGTAAGCTAGAGGGGACACAGTTAAGAATCACACAGAATCTGTGAGAACCTGAGAGAGGAATCAACTTTGGAATTTTTTAATGCTGTCTTCATTTTGTGGTTGAATTTCCTGACATGAAAGAGCAGCCTCCCTGAACTCCCAGTGAGATGGTGTCTAACCATTTCAATGCTCAATATTTTGAGGAAATTATGGGAACACTTGTCTGATCACAGAGGCAGGTATAGAGGTGGAATTTACCAGCACCTTATTTTCTTTAAAAACCTTATTGATTTCAGGTACTTCATGCAAATTTCCAAATATACAATTCTGAGTGTCTGTGAACACTATATTCTGATTTTGAAGCAAATTTATTTGCATAAAATAACTTTAAGCTATCTACAAGAACATAGGTATGACTTAATATTAGGAAATGCACTATAAACACACTAACAGGTCAAATAAGACAATGATAAACATAAGATTCTGTAAAGCCATTTGATTAAAATATATCTCTCATTTCTGTTACCAGCACAAAAACATAAACTAGAAATGGAATAAATGTTTAACATGATAAAGTACATCTCTCTCAGCCTATAACCAATTATATATTTATAGTTGTTATTCCTATTAAAGAGATGGATTAGTCCTATTACCACTATTATTAATATTCTATAAATTTTAACCAATGTGATGAAACATGAAACAAAAATAATAGAGATTACTGGGGCACCTGGGTGGCTCAGTTGGTTAAGCGACTGCCTTCGGCTCAGGTCATGGTCCCGGGGTCCTGGGATCGAGTCCCACATCGGGCTCCCAGCTCAGCGCGAAGCCTGCTTCTCCCTCTCCCACTCCCCCTGCTTGTGTTCCCTCTCTCACTGTGTCTCTCTCTGTCAAATAAATAAATAAAATATTTAAAAAAAAATACTACTAAAAATGAAAAAGTATTAGTATGAGTATTTTCAAGTGATTTCATCTCAAGGCAATAAATTGAAAAAATATATTAGAAGGACATACTTTAGGAAGATGATCAAATATAAAATTAATATTAAAACATGAAGAGCTTTCCTACATACTAGTAAGAAACTGACTAATATATGGGAAATTAAACTCTGTTTCCTTTGCAAAAATATTTAAAATTTCTTGGAATAAATTGAACTAAGACATATGAAAGGCATATATGAAGACAACTTTCTTGAGAGACATTCCTTGTTTGTAGACAGAAAAACTAATTACAAGAAAAACGTGGGCGCCTGGGTGGCTCAGTTGGTTAAGCGACTGCCTTCGGCTCAGGTCATGATCCTGGAGTCCCAGGATCGAGTCCCGCATCGGGCTCCTTGCTCAGCAGGGAGTCTGCTTCTCCCTCTGACCCTCCCTACTCTCATGCTCTCTCTGTCTCATTCTCTCTCAGATAAATAAATAAAATCTTAAAAAAATAAAAAAAAAAAAAAAAAAAGAAAAACGTTAATCTCTTCTGAGTAAATCTGTAGTCAGGCTTAGTATAATTCCAACCAAATTGACAAAGGATCATTTTCTGGAATTTGAAATAATATTTAAATTTTAATTGTGAGAATAAATGAATAAAAACTGAAGTGATTTTGAAGAAAAATTTATTTCTATCAAACATTTAATATTTAAGCCTAATGGTAAGCTATAATAATCAATCTAGTATGGAACTAGTACTGGCTAGACATATGGTAGATGGAACCAGATAGAAATATATAATGATAATAAATAGATATAATGATAATAAACAAATCAGTTTGTACATGTACATACATATGAATTTATGATGTGATAATGATGGACTTAGAACTCAGTGGGAAAGGACATTCTATTAATTGTCAGTTTACAGTAAGATCAAGTGTGATGATTCCTCCACATGAGAGTCTTATCCACTTGGAATTTACTTTAGAGTTAAGTGAAAAAGAAGCAAGAGAAAAAATAGAAGACAGTTGATTAGATTTGAATGGGGAAGCTTTTTGAATAGGATAGTGAAGGAAATTATAACAGGAAAATAGACATGTTTGATTTAGTAAAATTTTAGCACTGTCAGATATGAAAAATGATCATAAACACAGTTTCAAAACAGAATATAAAGTAGGGGATATATTTGGGCTATTGTGTCAAAGGATAATATCACAAATATAAAAAGAGCCAACGTAATTGATATAAATGATGACATCTTGTAGAAATCAGCTGGCAAAACTTATAAATGTTAAACATTTGAAAAAATGTTAACCTTCGCTAGTAACTAAAGATCATTTATTTATTTTTAAAGATTTTATTTATTTGAGATAGAAAGTGAGAGAGAGCGCGTGCACACACATATGCACAAGCAGTGGGAGCAGCAAGTAGAGGGAGAGGGAGAAGCAGACTCCCTGCTAAGCAGGGAGCCAGGCGTGGGCTCCATCCCAGGACCCTGAGATCACAACCTGAGCTGAAGGCAGATGCTTAACTGACTGAGCCACCCAGGAGCCCCAATAAAGATCATTTAATCGGTGGTAAAAGATTGTATTCCACCTGTCAGATTTACAAAGACTTGAAAATTATAATAGTAATTATCAAAAGGTAATTGTTTCTTCCAAATATGCTTGGTGAGTGGATATTAGTGTAATTTTTTCAGAGAGTATTTGCTCAGCCCATATCATTACTTCTAGAAATGTATTGTAAGGAATATATTTGAAATACTTGGATTTACAAAAATGTATTGAAAACAACAGGAAAGCAAAATCACAATTTTGTTCTGTTTCTAATAAATCCACCAACAATATGTCATATAGTGGTACAGCACCTTGACTGTGTCTTGGAATCTCAGGCTTTTATCTGAACTCTGCCACTACTTTCCCTCTGTGTTGTGAGCCCACCTTGACCTCTTGCCTTCACCTGTTAAATAGAAGGATTATACTAAAATATTCTAATCTCTGAAAGCTCTTCCAGCTCTTAATTTTCTACATACTCTTTTAAAGGTAAAGGTATATTTTAAAAACACAGATGCCTATCAATGTTCTTATTGTTGTCTTTTGTTGTTGTTTATATCCATTTTCATCTTTCATGAATCATTTATTTATCCCACATACATTTTATTGATAATCTTATAAAGATATGTAAGAGGGTTCTATGTTAGGCATCAGGAATACAAAGACCGATGAAACATGGTTCTGTATGTTCTCAGATATCATAATGTAACAGAGGAGGGACATGAACATGTGACCAAATAGAATTCAATTTGACAAGTGATATGATAGAGGCATGCGTATTATAAGAACACAATATAAAGCTGAGACAGCAAAATACATAAGGAGGGCCTCAAAGAATACAACACATCTGATGTAAATTATAAATGGAAAGTGACATTTCTTAGATGGACAAGATGGGGAAAAGGCATTAATGGCAGTCCATTGACTGATGAACAGATAAAGAAGATGTGGTGTATATCTACAATGGAATATTACTCAGCCATAAAAGAAGAATGAAATCTTGCCATTTGCAACAATGCAGACAGAGCTGGAGTGTATTATGCTAAGTGAAATAAATCAGAGGAAGAAAATACCATATGATTTTACTCATATGTGGAATTTAAGAAATGAAACAGATAAAAGAGTTTAATAGTAGCTGGAAGATAGGGAAAAACATGCATCCTAGAGAAGCTGAGCATCTACACTGCAAGAATTCAAGAGTGTGGCATGAGAGCAGCCTGGAAATGAGACTGGCCGGACGAGCTTGGGCTTGGTTAGAAATCTGTCAAATTCTGGTGTTTGAAGGTGACACAGTAGACAACAGGGGAATGAAGATATTTGAACAGGACAGTGAAGTGATATGGTTTGTGTTTAAAAAAAATAACCAGAGCAGCATTTTGCAGACTGGAGAAAGTGAGATTGAAGATGGGTAGTTAGGTTAGGAGACAGGTCCAGTAGTCCCTGTGAGAGAAGCATGCTTGAAAAGGGAAAATGAAAACACAAGTGAAATGGGAAGAAAAGGAGGAGGGAGAAAGGGAACATAGAATTATTTGAAGGCTGGCTCTGTTCTAGGTACTGTGCTTTGACTGAAAACCAAGCGGTTTTGAGAAATATCTTACTTCCCCAGATGATCTTTCTTTGTAACTGTAACAATTCCTTTACTGGAGTTAATTCCGTATTTTAGTATGTATGTTATTGATACAACTGGCTTTACATTACTTTTATCTACTTCTGTAAGTGGAAAATGAGATATAAAATGTCAATATCCAGAAAAACTGACAAAATGTCATCTCTAGAAGTTATGCTGCACAACTTCTTTGTGATTAAATATTACCTATTTAATAAATAGAGATAAAGTAAGATCAAACATGATGAAAGTCAAGTGTGTTAATCTTAAATATAAGTATCCTTTTGATAATTACCTCATTTGAAATAAAATTGAGAAAATTATTAATAATTTGGAAATACATTCTATATTTTTGAAGCTGAAGGTTTGCAGGTATAAAGTATTCCTGGAAATGCTGTATTTTTTTTTAAATGAATGATATATATAGTAATATCAAGTATATAAAGATAAATAGGCTGATTTGAAATTAGGTAATTTTTCAGTTTCTGATTAAGGAAACTTCAGGCTGGTTATAAAATATTAATCTTACAAGTTAAGTCATCATGAAATTTAGCAGTGTAAATGTACCTGCCTCTGTTCTCTAACTGAATAAGGTGATAAACTATGGGATTTTTTTAAGTCTAATTTCTTTTATCATCATAAAGGACAAGGTTTATCACTCTCTCATTTCTTCCCTTAATATATAAACACTTAAATGTAGGCCAAGATGGAGCCGACATCAAATAAAAGCTTGAGGCCAATCCATGGCATTGCCTTAGTTTTTCCATATGGTCCTACTCAGCTTCATCCACTGCGTTGGGCTGCTTTTACTTATTCTTTATTCTTGTCATTTCTGAACTTCTCCATCATGTGCTAAAACATTAAGAATAAATGTTTAAATCCCAGAAACAGATGAAGCGCTGTAGGCTTAGTAATTGAGGGTTAAGGTCTGGCCTCGGATCCATACGGGGATACAGCAATAAGGCTTGAATGAAGGATGAGGGAGCAGAGAGGATTTGGGGCAGTGGGAAGTTTCTGGAGTTTACACTGGACAGTTGGTATTTTACATAGTGATCAGGAGCCCAGGCTTTCTACTCAGTTTGAATCCAGTTAACCACTCACCACTTGGTGATCTTGGTCAAGTAACAAAACCTCTTTACATCATTGTTTCCTCATCTACAAAATGGGGATGATAATATTTTCTAGGGTTCCTGTGAAATCTAAATATAAGGTGATAATACATAGAAAGTGCTTAATAAAGAGAGATAAACTGTATTAAGTATGGAGGATATTTTATCAATAGTGATTAGTACTTGGATCATCTTATGAAGATGATGAGATGGGTGGATTGGGACTGAGGACTTGGGAATCTTCAGAAAGACACAGAATTAAAAAGCACTACATACAAGGATCACTAATGGGAACGAACAAGGCAGATGTCAGAAACGATGCTTCTGCCATGGCACCAATCAACGAAATTTCCCCAGCAGCGTCAGCTTCTTAGATATAGGAACAGAAACATGATTGTTTATACAACATTCTCAAAGTAGATGGGAAAGTGCATTACTGCTGTTATGGACATCTGATGAGTGTAGAGTAGATCAAATGGGGCTCTTTCTCTCATTATTTCTTCTGTTTCCTTCAAAATTATGTACTTTTTTTTAATGAAGGAAAGAATTTAATGGAATAGTTCCCATGCTATTAAGTGTAATTATTTTCTGGTGATATTTTGCTTCAGAAAGAATCTACCCGAAAATTATAATGGAGACTTGATTATTTTTCTCTTTAAGGTTATTAACTCTTATAATTACTTTAAAGTTTAATCAATAAGTTAGTTTGAAAGTGAGGGATATGAATGAGAAAATTCTTTTTAATTCAGGTGCCTAATTGTTAACACTTTGGGGGTTTGGGTTTTCTTGGTCTCTTGCATACGTTCGAAAACCACGACTGTAAAATAACTTTTCTCTTGAACCATATACACACCTTTGTCTGTAGCTAAGGGAACAGTGACCAATTTTAATTTAAAAAATATTTATGGAGTGTGTATTTATGACATTTGCTTGTAAATCTCATGCACATTCATTCGACAAACATTTATTGAGTGTCTGTTATATATTGGCACTGTGCTATTTATATTTTGTCCCGCTTCCATTTTTCACTTCTTCTTTTCCTTTCTTTATTTTCCTTTGTGTCTTACACTTCTTTTACATTCCTCTTATCCTCTTTTCTTCTCAGTAATTCTCTTTTGCCCTTGTGGTCATTCACTGGTCAAGAGAGAGACAAAGTGGCTAAGAGTATGAGCTTTTGAGTTGATACAGAGATGAACTAAAATTCCAGCTCTCCTACTTAGGTGGTAAGTCCTGGGATAAGTCATGTACATTTTATAAACCTTGCTCTCCTCATCTTTGAATGGGAATAATAATCATACCTACCTTGCAGTGTTTTTGTGAGCTTTTAATGAGATAATTCACCCTGAAGGGCTTAGCACCATGCCTGGCACACTGAATAATCAACAAATGGTAACCTATTATTTTTTCCTTCTGCCACCTGACAAGAATAAAGCCTCTGTATATGTTTCCTGAATTTACCCCCCCAAACCACACCCACTCACACACATTCCCCTGCAAAACTTAGATTTCAAATCATCTGATAAATCTCTTATAATCAGTGATACTATGTTGTCTGTAATGAATTTCTTATTTCTTCAAGGCACAATTAATCTATTTTTAAGGATTATTTGGTTTTTTAGTTCACCTCTTCACTCTTCTCTTGGAGTCACCTTGAACCCATCAATTCTTATTAGCACCATAGGGTGAGGTATTGGAATAAGAGGACATAAAAGTGCATTACTGCTGATATTGAGCAGTACTAGTCCATTTTGTCCAGAGTAAAATGACCTGATAGATAAAGGGGTGGAAGGTGTTGCTTGAAATAGTGTTCAGAGAATGTGTTCTAGAATAAAGTATACCCCCTCTGTTGAGAAACTCTTCAGAAACTCACTCTGACATAGGCTGTGAAGGAGACAGCTATGACCTGAGCAAAGAATTTAGCTGCAGATCATTGGTCACATGCAACCTGATTAGAGAGAACGACTGTATAGTGAGTGTACAAACCATTCAGTTATCCATGCCACAGAACAGGAAGAATGGACTTTACATGATAGAATTAGTTCAACTCATAAGCCCTATTCATTTTTAAAAGGAATTCAAACAGAGATGAAAATACACATTTTGGCAGGTAAAAGGGATGTGCTTAAAGTCTCCCAGAAAGATATTTACTAAGTCCTACCTCACTCTTAATCCTGCTTAAGAAAGCTCTAACTTTCCCCAGATCTTACATTTTTCTTTGCTGGCTATCTAGCTTAAGTAGGTGTCCCTAGGATTTATACTAGCTCATGAGTAACACTAAGAAATTCCAGCCTGTTGAGTGATATATCCAAAAGGCCATTCCTCTCAGGTCCTTGAAGCTCTCTTAACTTCCTTTTTGTTCTCGATCCTTATATTAACTGCAGGCTTATGTAAAAATGTATATACCCTTGTTTCTATCCCCTCTTTGCTTCCATCAAAACTTAAAGTACTATGTTTACTGCCTTTTTTTTTTACTTATAAAAAAGCATAGCAAAAAGTCAATAGCTCCATGAATTTTCACAAATGGAGAACACCCAAACTGGTATCCAAAACACCCAACCAAACCCCAGAATCCTTAATTGGCCCCTCAAAAGCCTCTTGTGCTCCCTTTCTGTCACTTTCCTGACTTCTAGCAGCATAGACCAAGGTGGCCTGCTTTTGTACTCATATAAATGAAATTACATAATCTATACTCTTTTATGTTTGGCTTCATTTCACTGAAATTTTTGAGAAAGAGGAAGTAAAGCACATTCCAACCATTATCTCTATTAACATTAGATTCAATTATTTAAATTTACTTTGTAAGATATCCAGTATTTAATTTTTAAAACCCAATGAATTACTTTATAACATTTAATATCTACTAATGAGGTTTAAAATATATGAAAAATTAAATTTTTAGTACAATACCTATAATCTCTTAGAAAGTGATAAAGAAAATATTACCTTCAAGAATATTCTCATGTTGGTCATGTTCTCATAACTTTTTTAAATAGTAGACTTACAGAAGTTTTAGGTTCACAGTAAGACAGAGCAGAAAGTACAGAGATTTCCCATTTACCTTTTGCCCTCACCCCTACACAGCCTCCTCCACTATCAGTATCCAGAACGAAGAGGTATATTTGTTACAATCGATGAACTTACATTGACCCATCATTATCATCTGAAGTCTGTAGAGTTCATTCTTGCAGTGCATTGTATGGGTTTTGATAAATGTATCATAACATGTATCTGACAATATAATGTGATATAAAATGGTTTCACTGCCCTAAAAATCTTCTGTGCTTTGCCTGTTCATTCTTTCCTACCCCTTACCAATGGCAACCACCGATCTTTTTATTGTCTCCATAGTTTTGCCTTTTCCAGAATGTCATATAGTTGAAATTCTGCAGTATGTAGCCTTCTCAGATTGGCTTCTTTCACTTAGTTCTATGCATTCAAGCTTACTCCTCATCTTTTCATCATTTGATTGCTCTTTTCTTTTTAGCACTGAATAAGATTCCATTGTCTGGATGTACTACAGTATATTTATCTGCAGTGTATTTATCTATCTATTCATCTAGTAAAGGACATCTTGGTTGCTTCCAAGTTTTGACAATTATGATCAAAGCTGCTAAGAACATCCCTGTGCAGGTTTTTGTGTGGACATAGTTTTCTTAATTATTTGGGTAAATACCAAAGAACATGATTTCTAGATCATAAAGTAAGAATGTATTTAGTTTTGTAAGAAACTGCCAAACTGTCTTCGAAAGTGGCTATACTAACTTTGATTTCTACCAGCAATGAATGGGAGTTCCTACTGCTTCACATTCTTTCCGGCATCTGCTGTTGTCAGTGTTCTGGATTCTAGCTATTCTAATAGGTATGCAGTGGTGTTAATTTGTAATGGCATATAATGTTGAACATCTTTTTGTATGATTATTTTCCATCTGTATATCTTCTTTGTTGAGGTGTCTATTCATATCTTTTGTCCATGTTTTAATTGGGTTGTTCATTTTCCTAGTGCTTAGTTTTAAGAATTCTTTGTGTATTTTGGATAACAGTCCTTTATCAGATGTGTCTTTTGTAAATATTTTCTCCCAGTCTGTGGCTTGTCTTCTCATTCTCTTGACATTGTCTTTTGCAGACCAGAAGTTTTAATTTTAATGAAGTCCAGCTTATCAATTATTTCTTTCATGGATTGTATCTTTGGTGTTGTATCTAAAAAGTCATCATCATATACAAGGTCACCCGGGGTTTCTTCTGTGTTATCGTCCAGGCATTTTATAGTTTTGCATTTTACATTTGAGTTCAATTTTATGAAGGGTATAAGGTCTGTGTCTAGATTCATTTTTTTTTTTTTGCACATGGATGTCTAGTTGTTCCAGTACTGATTGTTGAACTTACCTTTTTTTGTTGTCATTAGAGATCTTATCTCTGTATTGGCATCAGCCAAAATTGAGGTTCTAAAATATTATTTTTTTAATGAATCATGGAAAGTGATTATAGAAAAAGTTTCAGGTAACTTCTTAAGGTCTTTTGATCGGACTTAATTGTTTAAAAACAGTGTCAGTAGAAGTAAAGACAAACGTTCTTTGCAGCCCAAATATAATTGTGTTATCATTGTTGTGGTTGTTTTTGTGATTGTTGGGGCTGAAGGGGCATAAATGTCATATGTGAAAAATGGTGAGAGAAATAAAATTAATAAAGTTGAATTGAGAAACTACCCAGTGGAAATATTGATACATACATACGACTCCTACACTGTTCAGATGTTGGGCTCTTGATTAATGCATATGGATAGTAAGTATGACTCTTGAAGTATATTTCACCTTCCAGGAGACAGCATTCTCATGACTGTTTAAATTTTAATCAGTATCATAAAAAAATACTCCTAAATTGCCTAATTACATCAGTCTCTGTCCTGGGCAGTGAAGAGAAGGAAATTATCCTCTTGCAGCTAGTACTCTAGGATAATTCCAAAATATCCAAAACATCAGTGTAGGGCTTAGCATTTTTTTTTTTTTTTTTAGTATGTAATGCTTTTATTTTACCAGGGAAGAAAGCACATTTGCTTCATTTGCTTTTCCTGATTTAGCTGTTAATAAAAACATCTCAGAATTGTCACAAATTCTAGAGTCAATAGGTTCTAGAATGCTAAGAGGCATTTGAGAAAACTTGCAGTGTTTTGCTACATGTTGTATGCTTTTCCAGAAATAAGTGCTCTCTGATTTTTCTACCCCCATGTTTATCTTTTGAAATGATACTGGCCCTCTGTAAAAAAGCTTCGGACTACATTTCATGACATTTGTTTCCATGTAATATTTAAATAAGAATTGGTTGGGCATATCTTTTTGATCCTACTCAATATATTTCAACCAAAACTAAAAGGAGAACTTCTTATACGCAAAACGTAGTTGGGGTGAGGCAGGGGAATAGCATTTTCCTGTAAAGCCTGTAATTAACCAGTAGATTTGGATGAGAAAAATTTTCCTTTCTTTTTAAACATGCTCTATATAGTCACAAACTATCAGATATTATTTTAAAAATGAGATTTTTATTGCAATGTTTGCATAATATTTTCTTTTTATACCTTTATAGGTGTGTGTTTAATCAGTTTGAACTATCTGAGCCTTTAAAGTGAGCTGCAGATGCAAAATTTAAATGATACTACTTTGGACAATTATATGCTAATGTATGAACAAACAAATACCATTTCATGTTGGACTTTTTTTTTTTTTTGCATTACTTGAAGTGATCTTTTGGCTTTTGAGCATGATAGCAATATGCTTCACTGGTATTGAAGCATTAAATAACCAGTTCATACATTTTCTAGTAACCTCCACACACAAAATATTTATGAAAATTAAGTAACTCCTTTAGCAAACTCAAGGATGGTTTTGGCTGAGTAGCTCTAAGTTCTTCAACAGAGCTAACTAGAAAGTAAATTGCTAACGCCAAGAGTTTTTAAGTTTACTGTGTAGCGTATGCACACATACACAGACATACACAGACACAGTTATACACATGTACACAGTCCTCTTTATATGGAAATAGAGGAAGTAAACAAAAAATAATAAAATGATATGGTGGAAAGAAAGGATATGTTTCCTTACCATTGTCAAAATAAACTTTCTAATTTCATAGAGATTAGAATTTTTGAATTTCTTCGTATCTTTGGACAGGGACTTGGATAAACCAAATGACATTTGAGCTTGTGTTAACTTTGGCTGGCATTTAACAAAAAATGTTCCCAGAGCCACCTCACTACCTATTTTATTATTTTTTTTTAATCTTAAGAATTGACAACACTAAGAATCAGAAATGTTCAGAGTATTGTGATCAACATTCATCTTCTTTACTACATTTTTAGAGTGTCATAACTTTGGCATGATGTGTTTGCAGATGAGTGTAATGCACTATTTTAAAATTTCAGCAATTTACTACAGGTTTTAGATACCTCATTCTGAATGGCCCATATGTTGAGCTTAGGTGATCTGTGGCCTCATTTGATAGCATAAAGCCCTGTACTTAGAAATTCAACCTGACATAAAAAATTAACCCTGCGTGTGCAAGGGTTCTTTGAACTCATAATACCTGATTAACTCATCCATCTCTGTCATTTGTTTTGAATTAGGAATAGGATTTGAATGCCACAGTGTTATCCAGTGATAGTTCTCTAGGATTTCAAATTCTTCCCTTTGTGAATCAAGGAATATGATCTCTTAATCATTGTGGTTAAAAAGACTTTGTAGTTCCCTGGCAAAGACAATAATGTCACAAAGACATAAAATTGATTAATTCCAGCGTGGCTTCAGATCAGTTGAAATGCAGAGTAGGAGAGCTCAAATAAAATGAGCTACATACTGGTTGGGAAAAAACAATTTAATTGCTTAAAACTTTTATATATTGTTTTCTGTCCTCATCACGGACTTGGAATCGCCAAAATTCTACTAGTATTTGAGGTGAAAAATAATTTTGTCATTTGAGATTTATATTCAAACAAATGTATATATGTAAAGATGATAAGCCCCTAACAATAATTCCTCAGGTTTTTTATTTTATATCTCAGTGAAAGGTTTCTTTTGATGATAAATTTTAAATTTATCCATATTGAGTCTTTTTAGTGCTGATTACCTTGAATTATAGCATATTACAATAATAATCCCAGGCATCTTAATGCTTTTCATTTTAAAGTACTTTCATATATATATATATATAGCGCCTCTCATTAGCCCTAACAGTCATACATGGGAGGGAAAGTAAAGTGGGTGTTATTATGCCATTTGATAACAGAGATGTATAAAAGTTAAATTAAATATTCAAAACTCACAGATAGTAAGTCAAGGAATTGGGACTAGACCCAGAATTTTCAATTCTCTGTTTAATCCTGCAAGTATCAAAGGAACTGAAATAGGGCATTGTTCTGAAGATAGCCTATTAAAATTCCTCAATCTTCATTCATTCATCAAGGTATTTATTCAACAGTTTACTAATAAATGCCTACTCTGTACTGGTCTTTATTAGGATCATCACCAGCAGTGGTGAGCAAAGAGCAGTCCCTGCTCTCAGGAGGATGCAGGTCGGGGGGGGCAAGCAGACATTAACAAACCAGTACAAAATGCGAAGTATCATAGAGCTGAACTAGAGAATCTCATGGGAGGAGGATAGGACTGATTAGATAGAGAGGTTGGTGACATCATCACTAAAGTGATACTTAAACTGAAACCTGAATTATGAGAAAGATAAGAATCTAGGAAAAGACTGATGCAAAAGTCTTAAGGAAAGAGCTTTTTTTCACTACCATGCTGAATTCTTCTGTCAATGGAATCAGAACCTTTTTACTAAAAATATGTTATTTCCCCCAAATTCTCAAAATGGCGTATTACGTAGTGTAAGTGCTTTGTAGAAACCCATGGAAGCCAAATGTAGCTATACTTCTAGGGTTTATGAATGTCCTCCATATGAGCTTGTACGCCATTCCACTGTCATTGGGAAGTACTGATTTTAGAAGTGTTTTCTTTGAAGTTTACATTGTGAACATGATATTTCCAAGATTATAATATCAGTAGTTGGCAAGTATACTATAGTAAACTATATCAGATAATAATTAGTCACATTTTAATTCTCGCAGCAATTTTAACAATTACTGTGAGCTTATATGGAAAGTAAACTCTCAGTAC
>NC_058414.1:81056422-81087235 GCF_002201575.2 Neomonachus schauinslandi | reverse complement strand
AGGTTGGTTTGGATGGATCAGATTTGAGCTTTGACTGCTGTGTTCCTGGGTGGAGTCATCCTTTGGCTATAAGCAAGTGAATAAGGCTCTCAGTGAAGGATTCCCTGAAGGAGCAGTAATAACGAGGGCTGGGATGATCTCTCTAAACAGGCCAGGACCATCTAGCTTTCATTCTGTAGATGTGCTTTCTTACATGTGGCTGTTGACAAAAGATCACTATACTGCTCTGAGAAGGATTGGGGCAGGTTGGCCTACTTCAAGGCAAAACTGGGTCTTGCTTGTGTAACTGGTTCATTTTCTCAGTGAACATGGGGACAAGGATCCCTCCATATCATATTGTCTCCCCTAGTTTGTAAAGTTCCACTGTGGAGCTTGAGCCAAAGTCACAACTAATCATGCAATCTAATCTAATCCAATCCAATCTGATAATAATAAGTGACTTCCTTTGCTTACTTTACACATATATTTGTTTCCTTGGAGGCCTTTATAGTAGGAGGATAGGTTAAGCCAAGGCAGGCCTTGTGTATTCCTAGTTTTCCTATCCAAATAATTTCTCCAGTGCAAGTCCTTTAAAGAAACCCAAATTAAATTTAGGTTAAGATAAAGTACATGCACAGATACACATATGCATAAGGCAAACATACATACATGTAATAGACATAAGAAATATCCTTCTAACATAATGTTTAATTCATCTCTCTCCATTGTAACATGAACCAGGAAATTAAGAATACAACAATAACAACAAAAAATAAAGAAGCCCTATAGCACTGAGAAGTAGAGGATGACTTTTCAGTTGACTTTTGAAGTTACAGTTGAGTATAATTCCTGGATTTAAAATCTGAGTTTGGTACTTTATTGAATAGCACTGTTTTTATTTCTCTGGAATTGCCAATGGAAAAATATGAGGCTAATAGAAATGCTAACATTTATTGAGTACTTATGATGTGCCAAGTATATTTTTAAGTACTGTTTGTGTGTTATCTCATTTAATCCTCAAAATAATCTGATGAAATGGGAACAATTTTTATCCCTATTTCTGCAGATGAGGAAACTGAAGCACAGATTCACTTACCTAGTCAAGTGGTGGGGCCAGGACTCAAGTCCTGGAAACTTAGCCTAGAGGTGCAGTCCTAATGACTGTGATGATTATGGTAATTACTATGGTAACCACCTCTAATGATAACTGCTATTGTAGAAGCTATTGGTTAGTGAAAAAAAACCCATGTGTTTAAAAGAGAAAACAAAGAACCTTTAAAATTTCAATAGAACACTAGGAATCATGGAGTCAGAATAGTTTTCTGTGGTAACACAGGTGATGTGAGACAAAACGAAAACCAAAAAACGTTGTTTCTGGGGCACCTGGCTTAGCTCAGTCGGTAGAGCATGTGACTCTTGATCTTGGGGATATGAATTCAAGCCCACTGGGGGTAGACATTACATTAAAAAGTGAAAAAAAAAAAAAGTTGTTTCCGAGAGTTGGAAGCTAATGCATAAAACAAATATGAAGTCAAGGAAAATCTTTTGAAAACTCATTATAATCATATATGAGTCTTGGATATTAATCTCCATGACTTTCTTGAGGTTGAGAAATGGGCATTAACGTTCCTTCTAGCCCAGTAATTTTTATCTAATAAGCTTCATTGAGGTAAAATACACATTCAATAAAGTCAATTAATTTTAAGTGTATAATTTGATGTGTTTTTTTTAACAAATATATACAATTTTATAACCACCCCCACAATCATGGTATAGAACATTTTCATTACTCCAGATGTTCCTTCCTGCCTCTTCCAGTCAATCCCCTCCCCACAATCCCTTTCCCTGGAAACCACTAATCTGCTTTCTGTCAGTATATTTTTGCTTTTTCAAAAATTAATAGGAATGGAATTATACATTTTGCAAGTTTTGTATCTGGCTTCTTCTACTTAGCATAAAGGTTTTGAAATTTACCCATGTTGTTGTGCCTGTAGCTCATTGCCTTTTTTTTTTTTTCCATGAATATACCACAAGTTGTTTTTCCATTTTTCAGTTGATGGAATTTGGATTAGTTTCAGCTTTTTCCATTATGAATAAAGCTTCTACAAACATACAAGCACAACTCTTTGTGAGAACATATGTTTTTGTTTCTCCTGGGGAGTGGAATATCTGGAATATCTGGACTGTATGGGAAGAATATGTTTAACTTCATAAGAAACTGTCAAACTTTTCCAAAGTGACTTCTCCATTTTGTATTCCTAACAGCAGTGTATGACAGTTCCAGTTGCTCCACTCCTCTCTGATACTTGATATTGTTCATCATTTTAATTTTAGCCTTACTAGTGGGTCTATAGTGATTTCTCATTTTGAATCTACTCTGCATGTTTGCATTCCTCTAATTAATCATCTTGTGTATTTTTCCATATGCTAATTTGCCATTTCTATATCTTCTTTAATTGTTTCTTCAAATCTTTTACTCATTTTAAAAACTGAATTGATTACTTATTATTGAGTTGTAAAAGTTCTTTAATCTAGAAAAGTCTTATATTTTATATATTACATATATAATATAAATATTTTCTCTTTTCATTTTTGTAGTGTCTTTTGACATTTTTAGTTTTAGTGAAGGCCGATTTATCAACTTTTTATTTTATGAATCTTACTATTTTTTGTCCTAGCTAAGAAATTTATATCTAACTCAAGATTACCAAAGTTTTCTACTGTAAGTTTTATAGGTTTACCTCTTAAATTTAAGTCTATGATCAATAGGAAGGTAATTTTTGAATATGGTATAAAGTAAGGCTTGGGGCTCATTTTTAAAAATATGTTCATCCTATTGTTTCTACATCATTTTTTGAACAGACTACCCATTTCCCATTGAATATCCTTTTGCTGAAAATCATTTGAACACATACGTATGAGTCTATTTCTGGACTTGCTATCTTGTTCTGTAGATTCCTATGTTTATGTTTATGCTAATATCACACTGTCTTGATTACTATAGCTTTATATTAGGTTTTGAAATCAGGTAGTAAAGTCTGTTTTTTTTTTTTAATTACTTTGCTACTCTATGTCTTTTGCATCTACATATAAATTTTAGAATCTGTAAATTTCTAAAAAAAACCTGCTATTATTTTAATTGGGATTGCATTGAATCTGCATATCAATTTAGAGACAATTGATATCTTAACAACATTGAGTCTTTTCATCTATGAACATGGTATATTTCCATTTATTTAGATATTTTAAGATTTCTCTCTACAGTGTTTGTAGTTTTCAGTATAAAAGTGTTGCACATATTTTGTTAGGTTTTCCGTAATAATTTCATATGCTTGGTAGTCTTATAAGTGCAATTATTTTCTAAATTTCTGTCTCAAAATTCTTGTTGCTAGTAGAAAAATTGATTTTTATATGCTCACTTTCTATGAAGCAACCTACCTGGATAAATCTAGAAAATGTAAGTTTTTTTGTTTTTGTTTTTGTTTGTTTGTTTTTTTCCATTCAGATTTTATTTCTTTATTTGACAGAGGGAGACACAGCTAGAGAGGGAACACAAGCAGGGGGAGTGGGAGAGGGAGAAGCAGGCTTCCGGCTGAGCAGGGAGCCTGATGCAGGGCCCGATCCCAGGACTCCAGGATCATGACCTGAGCCGAAGGCAGATGCCTAATGAATGAGCCACCCAGGTGCCCCGAGAATATAAGTTTATAAACTAGCTGCTGTATAGTGTAACATATGATACAATAAAATATTATAAACTATAATATATTATAGAAACATTAATACATAGGATAAATTTTTATAGATACAGACATGTATATAAAATGAATAAAAACATACATAGAAATGATAAGTACCTAGGATAGTGGTTATCTCTGGGAAGCAAGGAGGAGAGGGAGAGGAATTGGAAAAAGTTCACAATTCTTCAATTTTATTTGTATTTCTTTTTTTTTTCCTTTTTTTTTTTACTTGAAACAAAACTAAAGGGAAGAGAAAAGAACAAGTAGTATTTCCACATTTGGAGAAAATAGGAAAAACTTCATAGGTCTTTAATTAGCATCATAAGAAATTTAAGTATAAAAAGAACTAGACAGGGGCGCCTGGGTGGCTCAGTTGGTTAAGTGACTGCCTTCGGCTCAGGTCATGATCCTGGAGTCCCTGGATCGAGTCCCGCATCGGGCTCCCTGCTCGGCAGGGGGTCTGCTTCTCCCTCTGACCCTCCCCCCTCTCATGTGCTCTCTCTCATTCTCTCTCTCTCGAATAAATAAATAAAATCTTTAAAAAAAAAAAGAACTAGACAGAATATTGTAAGTATTTTTATTGGTGAGTAATGAGAAAGAAGATTCACTAATATGTTGGCATGAGAATATGGATATTAGTGAAAACCAGGTAGGATAATTTAGACCTGCTACTATAGACAAAAGAGAACCATTGTGGTTTCTTGCTGTGTTAACTTAGGTTATAATTCTAGCAATTTAACATCAAATGGATTATTTGGTCTTGATTATAAAATCTTTATCCAAACCAAGGGATTCGATCTTTTTAGAGGGTATGAGCTAAACAGGTAACATAAATATATAAAACTAGAAGGAGATAAGACCACAGAAGAAGATGGGGCTAGTAGCTAGGAATGTATGCCTTTCAACATTTTAAAATTCAAATGTAAATATTTTGTTTGCCCAACAAAATATTCCTGCAGACAGAGTTATAAAGAGTGAAAACAATAACAGCATATTACAGACAAGTCACCTGTCTCTGAAAAAGTAACATCAGTACATATGACTATCCCTTTGTAACCAAGCATTTTAAGGTAAATTGAGGTGTGATTTGACATGTAATCATGCTGAATGTATACTGTGTGGAGAATAGTGACTAAGATGTTAGGAGGTGCCAAAGATGTAATTTGACTAACATGGTGCCCTATAAAAACTTATATTTCAATTAGGAGGTAAAATATAGGCATGAAAACTTAACAACCAAAACAAAGTAGTATGACTAAATATATGTGTTCTATATTTTTTTGTATTCTGTCATTACAAAATATGTAGAAGTGTAAAACTGAAAAATAGAAACATAATTTAGATTACTTCTACCTTGTGTGGAAGATAACTGCTTATTGATATATTTCATGTTTTATTGAGTAATCTTAGATGTCAAAAATGTTAATTTATCTTTCTGTTACTAATTATAAAATTTTTAACTTTTAGGGCAGTAGTTACGATGTCCCAGTAAAGCAGTAATAATATCTAAATTGGAAAATTTCATTTTCTATTCCACGCAACACTGAGCAAATTTCCTTGTTATTAATAAATCTATAGCCTTCCATTCTGAAAAATTTATAATCTTAGGTAACATTTAATAGCTCTTATGATTTATTAATGTAATTTTTGTAATATGAATGCTGTGTTAAAACATGGAAATATTTCTGTGGGTATGGTCATACCTCGAAGGTTAGTTTTTATTTTATTTTTTTGATTCACAGGGAGTGTGATATTTTATTTATTTATTTTTAAAGATTTTATTTATTTGACAGAGAGAGACAGTGAGAGAAGGAACACAAGTAGGGGGGGGTGTGGGAGAGGGAAAAGCAGGCTTCCCACTGAGCATGGAGTCCAATGCGGGGCTCGATCCCAGGACCCTGGGATCATGACCTAAGCAGAAGGCAGACGCTTAACGACTGAGCCACCCAGGTGCCCCGGAAATGTGATATTTTAAAAACAAGACTCTATTCTTCTAGATTTTCCTTTTGAAGTTTTCCAAGTTAAAAAATATATGCACCTTATCTATTTTAAATAACCACATTAAAACTCTGATTGTAGCATTTTATGATAAGGGCCTCTTTGCCATTTTAAGAAGCAATGCTCTCTTAGCTTTCTTTAGGGAAATGAATGTGTGCAAATCAATATGAGAATTTTCAGAAGAAACTTCAGAATATGAGAATTTCAGAGCGATGGAAACTGAGTGCTCTGATGACAAGACCCGTGTCTTATGTTTTTGTTTTTCCCTATTGCACCTGGCCCATAGCAGGAACTGAGAAATAGTTGTTGAATAGATGACATATAGATCTTTGAATATGTAGAGCAAAAGATTCCAAACTCAACAGAATGAAAAATAGCATTGCCAGAGAGTTTGTCTTCTTTCTGTCAAATTATGTAGATTCCTAAGAAAAATTTTCTAAATCAGATGTTTTCAAACATTTTGGTCCCAGCATCTTTTACACTTAAAATTATTAAGAACTTCAAAAAGCCTTTGTTTGTATGTATTAAATATATTGATTATCCACATTAGACATTAAAAATGATAAAATTTAATGTTTATTAATTCACTGAAAAGTGACAATAATAAACCAATTACATCTTGATATAGATAACATTTTAATGAAAATAATTATTTTAACAGAAAAAAAATTTATGAGAAGAGTGGTATTGTTGACACTTATACAAATCTCTTTAATGTGTGGACTAATTGAACATAGCTTACATTCTCATTTCTACTGCATTCGGTCTGTTGCAATTTGAAGTTCCAGGTGAAGAATATTGAAAAAAAAATCTGATCTCACATAGATATGTAGTGAAAGGGAAGAGTATGTTAATATCTTTTTCAGATTATCATTGATACTACATCACAACTTGACAAATACTGTTTCATAAAGGTTAATTCCAATCTAGAATCTGAGACTATAGCAGTTAACTTAAAATCTAGTTGGTCTTGTGCTTTGAATGAATCTCTTAACTATGGAAGATTTTGAAATTTTTGGGTAACATTGGTTCATTGAGTCATGTATCTGTTTCAAATGTTGGAACATCTTATTATATAATAATAAAACATTATATTTCTTAATATAACCACCAGTATAATCAGGAAAGTCTGATCAGAAAAGCCTGATTAAATTTATGGAGGACACAGGTTTTCGAAACTGCTAATTTTTACTTGAAAGCAAGATTTATCATCAGCTAAAGTTTCCATCCGTTTTTCTTGAGCTAACAGGTTTACTTTGTTCATTTTTGAGAAGAAACTTCCAAATATCCAAGTCCCGTAATTGTGGTTTATCTGTCAGTAGTTTTTCAAATAAAAATGTGCCATTTAAAAGGTGGCTAGTTCAGCTCACAAGAGAAAGGATTGCATACATGCCCCCACCCCCTCATCACCCCCAGCGGTCTTCATGTTACATTTTGGCAAGCCAGATATTGGATGATTTCATGCTCCACATTAACCCCAACAGTGTGTGTTGAGAACTTTTAATATGTACTCCCTTAGCAACTTTCAAATATTATACAATATTGTTAACTTAGTCACCTTGCTGTACATTTCATCCTCAGAACTTACTCATTTTATAGCTGGATTTGGTACCCCTTGACCACCTTCACCTAGTCCCTCCTCTCCCTCTAGCAACCAGCATCTACTCTGCTTCTGTATATGTTCTTTCCAGATGCCATATACAAGCAAGATCATACAGTATTTGTCTTTCTTTCTGTGATTTATTTCACTTAACATCAAGTTTCATCCATGTTGTTGTAAATGGCAGGATCCCCTTATTTTTTAAGGTTGAATAGTATTCCATTATATATTATAAATTATATCTATATCTATATATATATATAAACACACACACATACCACATTTTCTCTATGTATTTATCCATCAATGGATGCTTAGGTTGTTTCCATGTCTTGGCTAATATAAATACTGCTGCAATGAACATGGGGGCATAAGTATCTCTCCGCAATAGTGATTTCATATCCTTCAGATATATACCCAGAAATGGAATTGCTGGATCACATAATCGTTTTATTTTTAATTTTTTTAAAAACCTCATATTGTTTTCCACCTAGGTATTTTATTTTTTTTTATTTTGTTTTTTAAGATTTTATTTATTTGACAGAAAGAGACACAACGAGAGAGGGAACACAAGCAGGGGGAGTGGGAGAGGGAGAAGCAGGCTTCCCGCGGAGCAGGGAGCCTGATGCGGGGCTCGATCCCAGGACCCTGGGATCATGACCTGAACCGAAGGCAGACGCTTAATGACTGAGCCACCCAGGCACCCTCCACCTAGGTATTTTAAAAATGCCAAATCAAGGGAAATTAGATACGATTTTAGGACCATTTTACAGTTCTGAAACATGCCTTCAAAGTGCTCTTCTTTCTTGCTTTTTCAATCTTGGAGTGTTTCTGAGTACATCCAGTGTAGATGCTTTCTCCTGACATTCTACCTAGAGAGGAGATTAAAAAATGAGAAAGTGGGATGCCTGGGTGGCTCAGTCTTTAAGCGTCTGCCTTCGGCTCAGGTCATGATCCCAGGGTCCTGGGATCAAGCCCCACATCAGGCTCCCTGCTCCGCGGGAAGCCCGCTTCTTCCTCTCCCACTCCCCCTGCTTGTGTTCCCTCTCTTGTGTCTCTCTCTGCCAAATAGATAAATAGAATCTTAAAAAAAAATTATTTTTAATTAAGAGTGAGAAAGTAATATTTAAAAACCCTTTTCTGGATTAGTTTCATTACAAAGGTTTGATTTAATCATCACAGCAATCCCAATACTAATGGTAATAATGCATGCATTATCTCATTTACTCCTCACGACTCTATGGTTGACAGTCTCGGAATCCCCATTTCACAGATGAGGAAATTTGTCTCAGAGAAGTAGGTGGCACAGTTGAGATTTAAATCCACTCTTAACTCTCATGCCATCCTGCCTCCTACAGTCTTGTGGAAGGGAAGTGGCTCCTATACTTATATTCTGTATTTATAAATAAGGAAGCTAAGGTACAGGGAGATTAAAATAATTTGCCTGTATTCATATGCTCTCACAAATGGCAAAGCTAGGATTTTAGCTTCTGTTGGCTGTGCCTGCAAAGCCTTGGTTCTTTTCGTGACATTATGCTGTCAGCTTGTGTTGGAC
Source organism: Neomonachus schauinslandi (assembly GCF_002201575.2). Lineage (NCBI taxonomy): Eukaryota > Metazoa > Chordata > Mammalia > Carnivora > Phocidae > Neomonachus > Neomonachus schauinslandi. Next base: position 81,078,366 of record NC_058414.1, on the reverse strand, counting down.
TAGTCTTACTTCCTGAGGACATTTCAGTCCTCCCACATTTGGAACTAGAGTCACAAGAAAAAATCCTGGCTTTTTCTTCGGGTAAACAGAAAGGAAAGCAATTGATGCTTACACAGTAATGTGCCCTTGCAGCTATATTAAGTGCATCTCTGAGTTCAGCATAGCTATTGTGTGACAGGCCTCTCTCATCAGAAGACCAAATGCTTGGACACAGATTTCTTCCATTTGCAAATGGAGTCTTTTTTCTCCTTTGTAGGTCATCTAGTTTAGTGATTTCCATGCATTGGAAACAACCCCATTAGAGCAACCTGGGAACATTGAACACACATGCAGACACACACAGACATGTTCCTGGAATTGTGATTCAGTATGTACCAGGTGGTGCCCAGTAATGTGTTTTCTAAAAGCTTCTTGGTTGAGGCAGTATAGTGCAGTGGTAAAAAACTGATCTCAGAGCCAGATCTCATTAGCTTTATTCTTAGCTCGATAACTTTGGCAAGTTAGGTAGCCTCCCTGTGCCTCAGTGCATCCTCTATATTTGAGTTCCCTACATACTGTGGTTATTATGTGCAGCCTGGATGAGAAACACTGGCCTAGAAGATACAATAATTTAGATGGATATCAAGAGATGGGTAAGGAAATTACATGAATCTGAAGCACAGTTCCCTAGCTATGTGAAGAGAAAGAGAACTATAACTGAATATATCCAGTTCTGTTGTGGAGCCCACTTATATTCAGTATGCATTGTTCAAATATCATAGTAACACAGCTTAAGTTTAGACCTATCAAATTAAAATCAGAGTGATGTAGGGGTAGAATAAACTGATGTTCATTCTTAAAATGTTTACAACACAAGTGCTTAGTAAGCACATTAATATTGCAATCCAATTGCATGAGGGCCATTTGACCAAATTAAATGAAAAACAACACAACAACAATTCTTAATTACCTTGCAGCATATACTTGTACGCAATTACACACGCGGCTTTTCCTGGTAGCAAATCTATTTAGCAATGCTTTTATAAACTATAGGACCTTGGAGCTCATTAAAAGCTGACAAGTTGTTCATTTCTATAGTGAAGAAATTGAATAACAGAAAGGTTAAGATGACTCTATAAAACCTGACAACTGGTTAGTTGCCAGATCAAGGCCAGGAGTCAGATTTTAAAATTTTTTGTTCTAATCAGAATTATAGTAAAATTAGTTTTTTATTAAAGTAGTTCCAACAACTCAGACCATTCACTATGCCAGACTGGCTGGGAGATGCTGTGTTGTGGAAGAAGGAAAACAGGCTTGGAGTTTTTCAGACCTCGGTTGAAAGGCTCTCTCATCTACTAGATGTGTGGCAGGGTATGTAACTTAGCTTTAGTGAGCTTCAGCTTTCTCCTCTGTATATGTAGGTTACAATAAAATTCACCCTTGTTATTCACGGGTCCAGCACTCCCATGTCTCTATATTTGAGAGCAACTTCCAAGATCCATGGTGTGAAGCAAACCATGTGCTTCAGAGAAGTGAATTCCTTAGCTAATGACTGAGCATAATCAACTCTGCCGATTTTCTTTGGAAGCTTAGAAATCTCTATTTCTTTCTTTAAAAATAAGCTTGAAAAGAAAGTCAACTGCTGGTGATGATGATGGAAAAGAAAAGAAATGAGAGGAATCTAATAAAGTCGTGTTTCTTAGCAGATAGAGAAGGTTAGCATATATTAAAGAGTAGAATGTCAAATTCTATACTGATTCAGATCCAAGATATGACTGATTCTGCCACAAGTTCCATAAGCAGAAACCAGAGAAAGTGATTCCTGAAACTGTTTCAGTAAATGCTGTCATCTTTGCAAAACAACTCAAAGAAAATCAAGCTTGTGTGCAAATTGAAATGTAGGTTACACTGTGAAGATATGCACAGAAACAATTGAATTAAACATGAATGTGGTTTCAAAAACCAGAAGCCTGCATACAAATTTCCATATTTGAAAATTTAGCAATTTGGGAAAGTATTGAGGTATCTTGCGAACAAATATAACTCAACTACAACTATTTAATAAAGTAGTTATGAGGACCGTGGGATAAAACATATAATACATTTAGCACATTGTCTAGTATATAGTTTGTCCTCAATAATAATAATTATTACTTCTCTATTTAATCTGTACCAATAAAGTTTTACCATAGAGGCAAATAAGTTTTATACTTGCTATCATTTTCTACATAAAGGACTAATCAGTTGCCCTTATTAGCTTTACTTATCACTAACTTCTAACTTCCCCCACTTTCAGCTTCTCATTTTCATAGTAAAAGTTGTTAAGATCTTATGTCCTTTACTGTAGGAAGATGTTAATCAGTGGTAAAAGTTTAACCTTGCCTTAGCATTTTCTTTAGTATTTTCTTGAAAAAAATTTAATTTTATTTAACTGATGCTTTATTGATCGCCAATTGGGAAGTTCTATATTTTCACTCTAACAGTAACCCTGCTTGAAAATTTAAGTTACCAAGTATTATGGCTGGTTTGTGTACTTACCTGAAAGAGTGTGAGGCATCAGGACAAGACTGCTCTGCAGAAATCATCTGTGGCTAGAGGAATCTTTGAGCATACTTTCCTGATCTTTCAAATCCAGAATTGCTGAGTTTGAGTCAGAGATAGTAGAGATTTCCTTCCAAACCTACTGAACTAACATAGGTAGCTTAAATGATTTGTTCAAGGTCATGGAAGGAGTGCTTATTTGAGTCTAGATTTGTGATCCAGGAGCCACCTTTCATGTCAGCTATTAGCATAGAGTTCCCTGTTTAGCAGTAAAAGCTAAGTTTAAGAAAGACAGAGTTGATGTCCATCAATAGATGAATGAATAAAGAAGATGTGGTATGTGTATGTATATATATATATATGTATGTATATATGTGTATACACACAGACACACAGACACACAGACACACAGACACACAGACACACACAGACACTGGAATGTTATGTAGCCATCAAAAAACCCGAGATTTTGCCATTTGCAATGATGTGGATGGAACTGGAGGGTATTATGCTGAGCAAAATAAGTCAATCAGAGAAAGGCATGTATCATATGATCTCACTGATATGAGGAATTCTTAATCTCAGGAAACAAACTGAGGGTTGCTGGAGTGGTGGGGGGTGGGAGGGATGGGGTGGCTGGGTGATAGACATTGGGGAGCATATGTGCTATGGTGAGCGCTGTGAATTGTGTAAAACTGATGAATCACAGACATGTACCTCTGAAACAAATAATACATTATATGTTAAAAAAAAAAGTAGGAAGGGAAAAATGAAGGGGGGGAAATTGGAGGGGGAGACGAACCACGAGAGACTATGGACTCTGAGAAACAAACTGAGGGTTCTAGAGGGGAGGGGTTGGAGGGATGGGCTAGCCCGGTGATGGGTATTAAAGAAGGCACGTATTGAATGGAGCACTGGGTGTTATACGCAAACAATGAATCATGGAACACTACATCAAAAACTAATGATGTAATGTATGGTGATTAACATAACATAATAAAAATAAATTTAAAAAAAAAGAAAGACAGAGTTGGGTTTTTTTTTAAGTATGCATAAAGTACTAGCATTTTATTCAAATATTTTTAAATGGCCATTGATCTTTTTGCAAAACGAATTCATTTGACTCGATAGGAGTTATATGCTAGTGAATAAAAAATGGTCTATGTTAGTAGTCAGAGATGATATCAGCCTATGGCTTGGTGTTCAGTGGAGCATCTCCTATGACTGATACAGCTCGGGTCTTGTGAAACATCTTTATTGTTTAGGAACTAGGTAAACAGCATGTTAATTGTGTGACTGGTTGTTTTCATCATCCTTAACGTTGCCTGGCGTTTATTTATGTGAGCAGGCAGTGTATAGTTTTGGAAAGGTGCCTTGGGATCTCTCAGGGTGAACAATGCTATGTAAATGTAAGTCAGAATAATTATTAAAAAATTATAGCTCATATTAAACTAGATTTAGAAACAAACATCAGTAAAAACTATAAGTAATTATATAAAACGGTTGAAGGAGAATTAGCAGTCTGCAAAAGGAAGGTGCAAGGAGATTTCTCTAGGAACATTGAGAGCAATGGTATTAATCTCTAGGGGAGAATTACTCTAAAACACCAGTGTTAAATATTAGGTGACTAAGCAAGACACCATGGTCTTAAAAGAAATGTAAGATACAGTGAAGTGAATATTACGTATTTATGCTCTAGTAGGATAGATCGTGTTTTGCATGAATGGCAGGTATATGTGGGACACAATTTTGAGCAACTTTGGCAGGGAACTTCAAGAGGATTCATTCCAATTCACAGCCGCTGCTCCTCCTATTGCTGCTATTTTATTACAGCTTTGGCATCACAATAGAAAGTGGGAGGAGTTTATCGTCTGTTTCCATAAAACTGTTTCCAAAAGACTTCGTTTCTATTGGAAAAGGATATTGCCAAAATTACGCATTGTGGAAAAATTCATTATGAAAATAGTTATTTTTAAAATTACTGGTTGATATGGAACGTGTCTTACTCCTTCTTTCCTTCCTTTGACAACTATGTGGAAAATTGATATGCACTGTGTCCACACAGCCTATTTCCCTCCTTAGCCTCTGGAATCTGTTACTTCTCCTTTCTGGTCACCTCCTACCACTGTTTCCTTCAGATCTGATTTCCACATTGCTAACGGCTTGAAACATTTGTCTTGTTCATCTTAGATGACCTCTTTGAAGTATTTGAAACACTTAACTTTCTTTGGAGTTTTTCTTCATCAGCCTCTTTGGGTCTCCTCTTCTCCTCGTCTTCCTCCTTTTCCTCCTTTGCTCCTCTAGTAACTGTCTGTGGTTTGCCTGCTGTTCTCCCCTCAGTTTAGTGTTTCACAGGGTTCTATGCCAGTACCTCTGTTCTTTCTGCATTTAACATCTCCTGCCACCCCAACACTATAACCTTGACCGCTCCCATGGCTTCAGTTACCTCTGCTATGTAGTTACGTGCCGTATCTCTGACCTAGACCTTTCACTTATCCAGCGTATTCTGTACCAGTGCACTTGGATCTTGAACTCATCAAGTTCAAAATTAAGTTTATCATTTCTCACTCTAACCTATTCCTTTGCTCGAATTTCTCATCTCAGTGAATTAAACAGAGTCTACCTAGTCCTCCAAATCAGGAAATCTAGAACCAATTTAGACTCCTTTCTTTCCCTGTATACAGTGTTTCACCAGTACTGAAATATATTCTAAATCTGTTCTCTCCCCTAGATCTCTCCTACCTTAATTGAAGACATTAAAATTTCTTGCCTGGATTATTGCAATAACATCCCATTTCCCTCTTTCAAGTTGGCTCTCTCTTCAGTGTATCCTCCACAGAGCAGCCAGAGGGCTTGTTTTTAAAACATTTATCTCATCACATTTTTCTCTTGCTTAAAGTTACTAAATGGCTCCCAGCAGTTTTTAGCATCATATCCAAAATCCTTGGCTTAGCACATCACATCCTCCCTGAAAAGATTCTTCTTTTTTCTTTTTTCCACAAGTGCCCTTCATTGGCGTAATGCTGGGCTATGATTCTGTAAGTTAATCATGCTCTATCACATCTTTGTGATCACTCATGTTGTCCCCCCACGCGTTTTTTTTTTTTTTTTTTAGAGAATCCTCACTCCTGTCTTTGACATGATACCTTTTCCTCTTCATTTCCAGACTCAGCTCAAGGGTCTCCTCTAGAAAGCCTTCCTAGACTTGAGCCCATCCTCATTTGCATTAGTCTGATTTCAATGTTCCTCCTCCCTGTCCCTTAATCAGTACATAACACTCACTGTGCTGCAGGTGAATTGCAAATTTACTTGTCTGCCTCTACCTAGACTACAGTTTTCTTGAGGGTAGGAGTCATGACTTATTTGACTTGATATTCTCATGGCTTGGTTTACTGCTTAGCTAAGTATTATTCAATAAATTTATTTGCTAAATGAATGAAAATATTAATGAGCATTGAAAAGGGCTGTTTTGTAAGTCTGGCCATTGGTCAAGAAGGGAATGGAAAAATTCATGTTAGTAAATATTTAGTCTAGTGTTAAATTTTGTATCATGTGAGCAGTTATCTTTAGAGGGAAAACAAGAAAGACTAGATTTTATTGAAAGGGTACTAAGTTGGGACATAATCTGAATCTCTAAGAAACTTGACAGCATTGCTATAATGACAACATTTCCCAATCAGACAAATCTTTGGATATTTAGAACTATGAGCATATTTGGTTTCCTATAGAAAAGCTGTATAAAGTAGTGATGGGCTGTACTTTTTCATTTCTATTAAGATATTTTGACATCATGTAGCCTCAGAGGGTAAAGAGTAGCAAAGGTTAGACATATTTAGGACACTTTATCCCCTAAATATAATGGGAGGGACATAAAAACATCCAGATTGCAATTATAGACTCATAACATTGACACACATAATTAATGAATGACCTTTCCAAATTACAGGACGGACTGAATATATCAAACATGGCAAATGGAAATGCTTTTGCTTGGTTCACTGGGTTATGTTTATAAAATCTAGGACGTTTTTGTATCCTGTTCTGGGGGTTCTGTTTACACATAATTTAAGCAGTTGAAGATGAGCTAGAATTCCAACAGGTGCATAGTTGTAAAGGTGTTGCACATTTCCAATTAATGTGAAGAGCCCATACGTGCACACATGTTGTACATTAGGTTGTTTCTGATTTACCAGAGCACATTTTGGCGGAGGCCTTCCTGGCCTCTGGTTCCCAAATAGATCACAGAATTGCTGTTGATAATGCCCATACTAAGCAGAGTGGCACTCCATGTGCGAAAATGCTCAATTTGTGCCGAGCCACCAGTCTTTTGTACCCAGAGCTTACATCAGCCTTCTGGAAGAACTCAACATTACAATCTGTGTGCACTTCCATTTAAGGTACTGTATACAAATATTGGGCTCTTCTGGTTCTTGAATCAAATTTAGCATTAGCAAGGCTTCATTCCCATCCAGGGAAAGAAAGACAGTTAGTGCCCAGGTGTCCCTGTTTCTGCCTCCAGCTTTTTAGTGTTCCAGAGAACCCATTTCCCCACAGGTGCACAAATGGGACTCACATTGTCTCCATCTGTGTCTTTTATTCTGTGCCTTTCTTTGTTTTTGTGATGAGTTTTTGAATTGTGGGTGCCATCTAAAAAAGAATCTTTGCGTTTTCTTGATTTGAGTATCCCATGGGGAAAGGGCTTTACAATACTGAACAGGTTTCATTCTGAAAAATACATAATTCACTGGAATCTTGATAATAACACGGTGTCCTTTGTATATGAAGAAGATGACGACAATCTGTTTACTTGTTCAATTGTTTTCTTAGCAAAAATTCTTAGACGTAATCGCTGCCTTTAAGATTCTTGATAGATCTTATCAAATTGCCCTATGTTATTACACACGCAGTAGTAAGTGGGTAAGTTGACCTATCTTTTTGTACATTATCAAAACTGGGTATTATTATTATTTTTCATCTTTATCAATACTAGATGTAAAATATTTTTATTATTTTAGTTTGCATAACTTTTATTCCTAATGAGCTTAAAAGTTTTTATATACTAATTAGCCAATTTATTTTTTTGCAAATTGCTTGTTCATTACTTTGCCTGTTTTGGGTATTCCCCCTGTTTCCTATTGCTTCAGAAGAACCTCTTTTAAACTAAGTACATTAACCCTTGATCTGGCATATATTTTACAAATTTATTTCTGTTGTTCATTCTTTCATATATGCTGTTACTTGTCCTACAACAATTTAAACAAATTATAAGGTAGCATCTATCAAGATTTTTTTCTCTACTTTCTGTCTTTGTGTTATGCCTAGAAATATGTGTTGACAGTCCTATAGAAAAATCCTGGGAGAGGCCTGGGTTATCAAAAAATGTTACCTTTCCATGAGGTAGGTTTCTTTTTGTTCTCCAAACTCTCAACTAAATTATTTGGAATCTGAGTGCCTCAGGCTGTAAGTCAAATGATGCAGATTTATTATAGTACAATAGTTTGAATTAAGGTCAATGTTATATTTGAATTACACGAATGTAATTAGATTTTAGTGAAGCAATATCAGAGGTCTGTGTGTCACTTTTACAGGTAGGGACCAGGCTGTGAATGTTTGATCGCTTGTAGTAGGCATGGCTACTCTAAGTTAATTCCAGGAGGTAGGGAAATAGCCTCTGCTCTTCTCTCTGGGACAAACGAAATATGCATGCATACATGCACGTATTCTGATCTCCGCCATTACAGTTATGGAATGCCATTTCTCGTCTGGTCTAGTGAGACGAACCCGGCCTTTCTCCTAGATGTACAACTACCTCGTGGTGCCTACTTCCATACCGTTTCTGTTTTTCCTACCTCCTCCAGCTGATACACAGCAATCAGTGTCTGGAGACTGACTACCAAAAGTCTTTCTCTTTGCTTTTGCTGGAGACTCTTTCTCACCGCTGCCTCTCGGGGTGCAGATTTCAATAAGCCCTCTTGTTTTTCTCACATCTGCTGAGTTATATTCTCCATTATGTCTTGTTCACACTGAAGTCTTTCAACTAGGAAGTTAGTTTTAAACTAGACAAAAAAAACAGATATACTGTGCTTTCAGAATTAATAAAAAATATTTTTTCTTGTAGCTTTTTCATGATTCATTATTTTATAATAAGGTATTGAATTCATCTTCATTTTATATTATAAGATAGGAGGTAGACATCTAACTTTTTAACTTATGTATAGCTAGCCTCCAGCATTATTTATAGAAAAAGCCATCAATTTTTTCAATGACTGAAATGGCCATTTTAATCATCTGCTATATTATTACATTTTCTGGTTCTGTTTATGAATTTTCTATTCCACTGATGTGACTATCCATTTTTTGTGTGTTAGTACAACTTCTGTGTTAAATGTTGTAGTTGAATTAGTATATGTTAATATCTGGTAGAATAAGTTGCCATTAGTATGGGTTTCAAAATTGGCTTTATTCTTGTATAGTTAGGTACATTGTATAAAATTCCTTCAAAAAACTGAACGGAGATTTCCTTTAGGAATGGGCTGAATTTACAAATCAGCTTGGAGGGAATACTGTATCTATAACTAGGTAGTAATGCAAAATTTTTATTCAACTTATGTGTGGCTCTCAGTAATACATTACCAGTTTTTAATACAGTTCTGGAAAATTCTAAGTTTATTTATGAGCATTTTATATTTGCTGATGTTATTATTAAAGGAATCTCTTCCCCATAGTATTTTAAGGTGATTATTGGAAGTATATTAAGAAGTTATTAAGATTTTTTTACATAAAGATTTTGTAAGTGGCACTTTTATTTACTACCTAATTGCCTCTAGTGGAATTTCAGATGATTCAGTTATTTTTTTAGTGCACATTCATGTTAGAAAATGAGCAGACTTTTGTCTCTTCCTTCTCAATATTTATCTTATTTCTTTTACTTGTCTTATTACATTGGTTAGGACATCCAGAATGACATGCCACACTGATTATAATACTGGGCATCTTTGTTTTGACTCTAACCTTAAAGAAAGTGCCTTTACCTTTGCGGGGGGGGATATAAAGCTAATTGTTGATCTCTGATCGTTACTGTTGACTGTGCTAAAAACTATTTTTAATTTAAAATTTTTCTGAAAACATAATCAGTATGAATTTTGTCCTTTAATTTGTTATTGAATTTATTTTTTCCCTATAACATGTTTGATCAGGCGTTCAACTAAGCAGAAATAGTAACTCAAATGAATTGCACAAAGTAGGATGGGTAAACTTTAAAATTGAATTTTATAAAACTCTCCACATGCTATCTTAATATTTTTGATGAAACAAAAGAAAAATGTGTTTTTTCCTTCATGATTTAGGTCATTGTAGCTAGCTAGAGAGAATGACTTCATTAATATATCTTCCTTTAAATGAGAATATGGAGAGATTTTACTAATAACTCTCAAAGTGAAGCTCATACAAGATGTAATATTCAAGAGACTAAAAAGAATTTGTTCATTAGAGACTTTGAATTTTTCTTAGATAATTTGGAGATAGTTGCTATTGCTCTGAATAGATACAGAAGACTTAATTACATAATTTCTTGGATTTCTTAATGGGGCTTTTAATTTTTGCAACATTTTTTTTTTTACAATTGGTCTTTTATCATCCTTAATCTTATATCATCCTTATCTACAGTTTTTCGGTTTAAATTAAATTAAATACTTAGTTTATTTTAAATTATATTAAATACCTAATATGGTGAAAAAACATGATGGTACTTGTTCTGGCTACCTACTAAGTTTGGTTAATGACAGTATGAAAGGAATAACTTCTGACACATTTAACTAATTAGGCTTTTGGTGGTACTTTCTAGACTTTATACGTTATGGCAATTTGTCTAATGTCAAATGAAGTTAGGTCCCAAATAGGAAATGTATATTACCTCTTATGTAGAGGAAGCTTTTACAGTATTGCACTAAGAAAACCTCATTTAAAAAGAAAATACGCTCTTTTTAATAATACAAATGATATACCTAATTGATTACTTAGAGTTATTTTCTATTTACAAAATTTATAGACAGAGGAAATGAGAAAATAATGTATTCTCATTTTGTCTGGGAAAATATTTGTATTCATAATTTATATTAATATATATGCATTTATCATAATCCCATGATTATATAATGATCATGCATATACTTAGTGAAATAGACTAATCTAAATTTGAGTACTTCTAATGTCTTATTACTGGTATGAGTGAGATTGTGGAATATGAGAATGCTGTGTATTAAATAAAGAAATCTTAAGTAGAAGATTGGGATACCTAGAAATAGTTCATATTGATAATAAAATGTCAGAGAATGCCTAGATTCAAATGAGAAATTTCTGGAATAGAATTTATTTCTCCTCTGTCTACTACCATTGGGAATATCCAGGCAATATTCCTTCAATTTCTTCTAATTAAAGGTTTAGAAACTGAGGATTAAAGAAATACTGTAAGGTAGGAGGTGGAAAAAGGAATCAGGAAACTCATAAAGTGATTCTTCAAATTTCTGAGATGATTCAATCTCAAGAGTAAATATTTAGGTCAAATTTGGGTCTACACTTAACTTAGTTCTACAATAAGTTCTCAGGATGTCCATTGTTTTTTCCATAACCTACTGATAATGGGTAAGGTGTCAGGCCTAATCAAATGTGATCTCAATGTAGTTAATCAATATTAAGCCTTACCAGCAGAATGTTAGGAGAGCACATGGTTAAAGAATGATAAGATCATTTTTACTTTTACAAGTATCTTTCCAGTTGGCAAATTTGGTTTAATATGAAAACATAATCTAACACTTCCATTCTTTGAGGTTCCTTTAAGCAGATAAATGTATTCTAAAAAGAATTCTTTGGGGTGCCTAGGTGGCTCAGTCAGTGATGTGTCTGCCTTTGGCTCAGGTCATGACCCCTGGGTCCTGGGGTCAGGCTCCCTGCTGAGTGGGGAGTCTGCTTCTCCCTCTGCCCCTCCCCCTGCTCATGCTCTCTCTCTCTCTCTCAAATAAATAAATAAAATCTTAAAAAAAATATTTTTCTTTAAAATATAGCATAGATGTATAATTTAAATTATAACTTTTAACCATGTTCATTAATAAAATATTATAGTGTATATTAAATGATTATATTCAAGACAAGAGACATTATATGTAATTATCAAAAGATGAATTTGTTAACTAAATTAACTGCATAGCTATTACCCTCAAATGTACATAGCTAATAGATAACATCAGTTCTTCTGTGTTCTGTACCTAAAATATACCTTGTTTCCTTAATTTTATAATTTAATTAGTAACCTGAACATTACCCTGCTTTTGGTACTTCTGAGTAGCATCTCTCTCCATACTGAGCCTCATATTTAAACAGTTACCAACTATTGTATTTTCCATCACATTATTTCTTCCATTTTACCTTCTCTCCTTTAAAACTATTGTGATAGCCTTCTATCCAGTCTCCCTCTTGTATAAACAACACAGGTTAATGCTCCTTAGTCGTTCCATTTTTTATACTTAAAAGTTTTCATTCAGTTCTGCATTATTTACAAAAAGACTTAAAAATTTCCTAGACTCACATCCAGGGTTTTCCATGATCTACTCCCAATTCACTTTTCCAAATTTGCTTTCTAATATCCCTACAGTGATTCTTGCAATTCCAATCCCACTAGTATATTTATTGTTGCACAAATTGACCTTCATCCCATATCTTGGATCTTTGCTCATGCATTTTCCAACTTCCAGAGTGTTCTTATTTTGTATTTTCTATCCATTTATGTTTTCCTCTTTTATTTTCAAATCTCTGCTCAAGCTACACCATCTTCATTTTGATCGCAACTTCTTCCTGCTTCTAAATCAGCACATTGCCAAAGCCATTTCTTTGACATATATATTCTTTATGTGTAGATCTGTTGCTAATCTTCTCAACCAGTTGCATGAGCTTTAGATCATGATCTGAAATAATAGAAGAGACTCAAACATTGCTCTTACATTACTACTTCCTTATTCATAAGTCTTTGCTTTTGTTTCAGCTCTCATTTGGTCTATATGTTTTGTTTTGTTTTTCCTATTGAACTTTCTCAGTAGAAAGATGGTGTTTCTAAACTCTTACATATCTAAGGCTGTATTTCTGTTCCCTTAGCTTAGCCGGGTAAACCCATAGGTCTTGGACCTTTGCTCCAGAATTGTTTAGATTTGTTACATTGTCTTCTGACATGTAATGCAGTAGAGATATCCCAGAACAGTCTGATTTTCTTAACCTTAACTCTTTACTTAAGGTCTTTTGTTTTGCCTCAAAGCCTAAGAGACATTTACTTTCTTATCCTTGTGATTCTAAAAATAATTGCCAGAGTTTGTTTAGGTGTAAGGTGTTAGGGATTCTCTGGGATTTCAGGGCCTCAATTCTTGTCTCTGAGATCTTGGATGGGGAAGAATCACAGATAAAATAAGGTAATCACGGGGCGCCTGGGTGGCTCAGTTGGTTAAGCGACTGCCTTCGTCTCAGGTCATGATCCTGGAGTCCTTGGATCAAGTCCCGCATTGGGCTCCCTGCTCAGCGAGGAGTCTGCTTCTCCCTCTAACCCTCCCCCTGTCATGTACTCTCTCTCTCTCATTCTCTCTCTCTCAAATAAATAAATCTTTAAAAAAAAAAATCAGGTAATCACATTTAAAGTGACTATCACTGGGGCACCTGGGTGGCTCAGTTGGTTAAGCGACTGCCTTCGGCTCAGGTCATGATCCTGGAGTCCCGGGATCGAGTCCCGCATCGGGCTCCCTGCTCGGCGGGGAGTCTGCTTCTCCCTCTGACCCTCTTCCCTCTCGTGCTCTCTGTCTCTCATTCTCTCTCTCTCAAATAAATAAATAAATAATCCTTTAAAAAAAAAAGTGACGTATCACTTTATTTTGGACTGTTCCAGTACTCAGTATCCTCCAAATGTGGGATTTCCAAATTGGAAAATACAGCTTATACTGTGGGGCTTAGTGAAGTTATCTGCTTACTTAGAGTCCACATACCCAGCCAGTCACACAGATGATATAGCAGTTTCCCCGAAGGGCCAAGCTCTAGGAGGCTCCCACTATGTGGAAGTGGGAAATGAGCATTTGGTAGACTTCCTCTCTTTTGAAGAGCAGGAACCAACCCCCTTTTGCCAGTAGTAAAACAGGCCAAAGAATGTCCTGGACTCCATCGAAACAGGTGAGTGCTTACTTTTTTGTGGAGAGCTATGAAGTGGATGAAGAAAGTAGAAATGACTCTGCATACTTAGGCCCCCTCCCTCTCCCATTTTTTTAGAAAAATATTTAGCCTATTCTTCCACTGGTTATTATTACCATTCCTAAAGAGAACTTTTGATTTCTTCCTTAGACACTCCTGAAATTCTTAGCTTTGATTTTTGTTCCTTGCCCTCCCCATTCATTATATCCATTCTGGTCACTTTCACCCCTTTGTCTCTTTTCTTTCCATTCAGGAATAGCCTCTAATTCTGCTTCTGTATCCTTAACGTGGTTTCTCCTCATGCTGTTTCGGGATCTCACTACCCTCCAGTTTGAATTATAATAGAGCTGACACACATTTTTTTCTTACAGTTCTTTATTTCTCTCATCTTCCCTTTCTCTCTTACTATTGTCCTTTTATCCTCTTTTTATTCATTCCACAAAGTGTTCATTAAGCAGGTATCTTTTACCAGGCATTGTTCTAGGCACTGAAATATAACAATGAATTAATAAAATTCATCCTTGCTGAATGCTTGGTCTGTTCCAGGTACTGTTTTAAGCACTTGCTTATATCAACTCATTGAATCTACCCAGTTACCCTATAATGTGGGTTTCAAAGGTCTTCAGAGGCAAACCCTGAGAGTAGCATTTGCATGCAAACAGCTTAAGTGGGAAGGGGTCTCAGGGAGGAGTGGCAAAGGAGTGGAGAACTGAGATGGGGAAGGAAAAGAAGAGAAGAAAGCCATTATAGAGTGTGGAGGCTATGTGCCACCGGGGCTCCGTCCAGTTGCAAATAACGTCAGCTACGCTCAGTAATAAATGAGAAAAATAAAGCAGAGAGAGAGTAAGTAACTTGCTTGAACTCACACAGCCAGGAAGTGGTAGTTCCAGGGTTGGAACTCAGGCCTTTAATCACTATGAGAGACTGCCCTTGTGTTCAAGGGCTGTGAGGAATCTGCCTACTTTAAAGGCAGGGGAGGGCACCAGAGTGAAGGAAGCTGCTGTTGAACAGGAAAAGCCTTTCTGAAGAGGGCGCCTGTGTACAGAGACCCAAGTGAAGCGGGCCACGAGCCTCAGGACCTCAGGATCGCCTCAGGAAAGAACCTTTCGGTTTGCATGGTTAAGATGCAGCTAACAAGGACAGCCAGGTGGCTGGGGCAGGTGAGCACTGGAAGAGTGACAGGTAGCCAGGGCCTTCTCTTCGAGGGCCCAGAAGCCTGTGTAAGACTTTCTGTGTTTGAGGCTCTCACATCATTAATGCTGTTCTTTCTTGTCTCTTGTTTTCTAAGATGTTCATCTAGGGCTGCTGCTGAGACGTTTTCAAAGGTCTTCTCTTCCTATGACTTTACAGAATCAAAGTCTTTTTCCTTGTTTTGGAGTGTTTTCCAGGGGCACTGTGTGTTTTTATTTTCTTGTCTGTGCATTTGTGTAACAGGGACAACCTCTCCAGAGCCCGTGTGGATGTGTTACTTCTCTGTGATTTTCTCTCTACTCCTTTGTTTGGTCTTTCACGGACTGAGCAGACCATAGGGGAATGCACAGAGCTGCAAGCCCCATTCCTCCTGTCTAGGAGGCTTTGCTCTTCTGCAACATGACTGCTCTGCACTGGTATCTTTTCTTCTGCTCCCACTGTGAGCCAGCCAGCTGGGGTCCATATTTCTTCAGGAAGTAAAGAGAACCTAGTGGCTATGCACAGACAGCATCCCGGTCGGTGCTGTCGGCAAGGGCACAGACAGGAATTCGGTGGCAGGCACTGGATTTGGGAAGGGGAGCCCCAGGGGTGGGGCTGTGCAGGGTAGTGGTTGCCCACAGAGATTATTCTTACTGCCTTAAAAGGCAGCAGCTGTGCTGTAGACACACCTTCTCAACAAGTCTTTTCTTCCTGGCATTTCTTAAAATGAAATGATGTTCATGTGCACAACCCACTTCCCTGTGTGTCTGTAGGGGTTTGTGCATTTCCTAAGGTGCTAGGGGTAACTCTACCCCTTTCGTGCTGAATTTGTAAATCATACCAGAATGCAAGCACTAATGTCATCTTAGATGTAATTGTATTCAAGTGTACATAAAAGAATATTAGCAAGACTCTGCTTGCTCAACACCTCACATCTGGCCTCAATGCCCAGCTACTCAGTTTTCAGGTTGTCAAAAATCCGTCATGTCTTTAAGGTAGTGGGTGGCAAATCTGGGGTCTAGGAAGGCAAACAGCAGAGGGAGGACCTACAGTTTTGTAGGCAGCATTTCAGTTAGTAGGAGGTTTGTTTTTTGGTGCGTTTTGTTTTGTTTTGTTTTTGTGGGAACTCTACCAGGTATAGTTTAAATCCACTATAAGCCATTTAAAAATTCTCTCCAGATCCTGGACTTAGGCTTACTCTTAGTACTTTCTTTAGCTGATATTGTTTTTCTTTTTTTTTTTATTTTTTTAGTGTCCATAGTTATTTTAGTGGGAGATTGGAAAAGCCTGTATCAGAGACATCTACCTAGATGCCAGTTTATCTCATTGAGTTTTTTTTAACTCACTGTACCAATTCAATAGAGGTAGATTTTTCATTTAAACTGCTTTAGAGTCAAAAACTATTATTTAAAAACCTCTCTTATTCTAAGGCAATAAAATTCCGAATCAGTTATGTTTCTGTATTTATATAGCTCACATATATTAATTATGAGTATCAGTGGTTAGAGTTGTTTTGTTTTTGTTTTTGTTTTTTAAGTAGGCTCCACACCCAATGAGGGGTTAGAACTCATGACCCTGAGGTTAGGAGTTGCATACTCTACCCAGCCAGGTGCCCCAAGTTTTTTTTAAAGTGTGTTCTCAATGTACTCACATACCTCATACCCAAACCCACAGAAGCTTATAGAATATTTAAAGACTGTGTTATTGAACTTACATATTAATACTCATTAATATGTGAATATGTATATGTATTATAATATATTTAATATTAAAATATTTTACTTGAATACATTTAGGTACTAGCTAAAATTATTTGACTTTTGTGATTCAATAATTATGTATAAGTATGTATATACTTGTATAGTTATATTATTAAATATTAAATATATTAAAATATGTGTGTATGTTTACTAATAGTATATGTATTTGAATAATGTTTTAAAGATTTTATATTACCCAGTAATTGGAACATAGCTAATTAAATACTGTGATATACTTTGAGAAAATCTTATTTTGTTAAAGAGGAAAATGATACATAGAGAATATATAAATTTATATTTTTAAATGCTTAATATTTTTTATGAGCGATGACCCATTATTCATACAAATGAGAAACAAATTATTTCTAACCCTTTTGGAGCAAATCTTGGGTGGCCAGTCTTGATTTCCTCAGAATTTTCTTTGGAATGGGAGTGGCTTATCCTTAGAGTTTTGTTTTGTTTTAAACTTACTTCATTTTTGTATAGCTTTGCTGTGGGATATAGCAATTTTCATAAAAACCTGAGGATTTTTTCTGGGAGGTAGCAGCAGATACTTTGCAACTCCTCCAGTGTATTCTGAAATAGAATGGACTCAGGCCCAGAGGCTGGGAAGGGCAATGAATTCCTGAAAGAAGTCCCAGGAAGGTTACAGCAAGGGAACAACAGGACCAGAGCCAGAAGGGGGAGTAAGTGAGTTTAAGAGCTGCCTCAGGGATCACCCAGCCTGGGGAACAGCGGGGAGTTTGGCAGAAAAGGGAAGTGCTCGTCTACACAGGCATAGAAATGCAACATGCCCTTGGGAATCTGGATCCACATGGCTGTGAAAGGCTTTGGGGTATCAAAGAACTGTTGACCCCGAGTATCCTGTCCAGTCTAGCAGGTGCGTCACTGTAGGGAGGGTCCGCCTACCCTCAAAGAACCACAGAGCAAGGGATCTATATTTGCCACTAAAATCAGGAACTGGCTTATCTCCTACTTTTTCTTTTCCTAACTTGCCCCACCAATGATGATGATGATGATGATGATGATGATGATAGCAGGTGGCACAGAGTTTACTTGTGTCAGATGGTCTTTTGAAAGTGCTTAATATGCATTAATTACATTACTTATCATAAACATACTATGAGGAAGTATTTCTATAAACTTTGAAGAAACTAAGGCACAGAGAGGCACATTTAAATGTCCAGCATGGTAATTGGATGAGTCTGCCTCCTCAGTTTATATTCTGGACTTCCGGGTCATCCCCTGTCTCAATTCAGAAGCCCATGGATCTTCTGCTGCCCTCAGTGCATTAAACTAGGATTGAACCACATGGAATTTTTTTGTATTCCCCCTACTCATAAGCAACATAGGGATGGGGGACCTTTAACAGGGATGGGGTATACCTTAGAAGGGAGTGACAGGGCTTCCTGCTGCTACTTTGAGGTCCTAAGCATCACACTTAGGGTCCTGACTGTTGTGTGTGCTTTGTGAAGGAAGTTGCCCCAGATTGAAATCTGCATGCACCATATGTATTTATGCACGTGATAATTTATGATCTAAGTTAAAGGTGGCACAGAGAGCAGCTAATTTTCTTTCATTATTGAGTATAATGAGATTATTTTTGAAAAGACCAACTTTGTTCAAGATGCAGATCTAGAGGTTTGTGACTAGCTACAATCCACCTGGCTGGTGATAGCTTGTAGACTGTGTGCTTTGATGCTTTCAGAAAATCTCCAGTTGTCTTGAGCAAACATCTGCTCTTGTCATTTCCTTTGCAATTCTTTCTCACAGCATGTTACCTCATCTGAGAGAACCCACAGACTATAAAGGCTGACATGAGGTACTATCCATTTCTAGCTACATGTAAGAATGTGCATCAATTTAAGTAACTTTGGATATCTTTTCATTTCGTTTCCTCCTCTTCCCCAAGCCCCATTATAAGCTGCCAGTGATTTTTCATTTCTTTTTAAAGTGCTGCTTAAAATTAGTTTTGAAGACTATTACAGGAGACTTGTATTAAAACAATCAGAATCCCAAATCATTTTTTTTTTTCTAAAATAGAAGCTTATTATGCATATGTGGGTATTTCCAGCTTCTCCTTTTCAGGCACATATTTTGAGATGTGCTTTGAGCAAATATGACTTTAAGTTATACATATTCACACCCATAAAGGAGGCAACATAAATGAATCATCATGAGGCATCCCTAAGATACCCATATTTGTCAGGATAGACAATTGTTGTAATAAGCATTGCCAGAGCGGCTCAGTGGATTAACATGATAAAGGTTGATTTCTTCATAATTACCTCAGTCCACTGCAGATTAGTGAGGCTAAGGGAGGGCCCTTTACTCCATGTGATCAGCCATTCCGGGACTCAGATGCCTTTCACACGGTGACTTTGCCATCCCCTAGAGCCTCACAGTGCTCTACTGGATCTTTGCACCTGGCTAGTCAATAAGGGAAGAGAGAACACATGGGAGAGCCAGCTGGATGCCTTTCAGAGGTGGGCCTGGAAGGGTCATGCAGCACTTCCACTCACATTTCATTGGCCAGAACTCCGTTATGGCCGTTGGGAGGGATGCTGGGCAATGCAGCTCCCAGCCCAGGAGGAAGAGAGATACAGTTTGGTGAACAATAAGCTAGTCTGATATGTCTCCTTAAAGAGAACTCACTCTCTTATCCATAGGCCCTTCTTTTAGTAAAATTAACAGTTCTATTTTTTTTTCCTTCTCATCGCTGTTTCCGATCACTGGTGTTTTTTACCTGACTCTGATTTCTTCAATGTTCTCACCCTTTTCCTACTGCTCAGGGTGGCTGAACTTAGGTAGATGCTAGGAGAAAAGCAATTTGATGAGATGATTTGCCCCAAGATACCACTAATTGTAAAATCCTCTTAAACTCCCAGATGTAAAATCCGACTGACATTCGTGTTCTTATTCCTCATTCAGACATATTTCAAGTGCCTCTGCAGATCACTGTTTTCAGGGTAACTGAAAACTTTCACTTGCCCTCCCCTGTAAATCCAAGGCTGCCCACAGTGTGGCTGTTGATACCAACACTGATTCCCTTGATCTGTTGTGATCTGCTTGTCTACAGTGAAGCTCTTTCAGTTTACCTCTGAGCATTAAGAACTACAAATTCCTGGGCCTGTGTTCTGATTCCGTGGCATTCCAATTTCTAGTATGCATGGGGCTCTTTGATGCTTGCCTTACTCATTCTTTAATCCAGATTAGTTTGGGGAGCTCCCATTTCCCACCCCTAGCCCATGCTGCTGGCCCCTAGCCAGATCTGGAGTAACTTTTCAATTGAAGCCAATTGAAGGTCACAACAAAAGGGAAGTGCTAGTTGATGGAATTTGAAGAAATAAGTGAAATGGAGAAATGTAGGGGGCTTCCTGAAGGAGGCATCATTGTGAAGAAGATAGTTCCCCTAATTCTTCACATCGTACTCTCAACTGTCACCAGCAGTGTTATGTTAGATCTGCTTCCACGTAGTACCTCTGCAGCCTTAGAAATAGGAGCAGGGAAAGGAGGGCTCTTACAGTTTTTCAACTTCTACCTCTTCCAGAGGGAAAAAGGGAATCAGTATTTTTGTTTTTATAATAAGAGGGCAAGTGATCTCTAAGGAGGGCCTGTAAGATGGGCAGCCTGACCCAACATTACTTATCCATATGTTATCATCTCAATGTCAGTTACGACATCCAGGGGAAGTATTCTTGTGAAAAGGAGACCTGACTCTTCACACATGTGGATTATTAGAACGCTTTGCTGGAAACAGGAGGAAGTCCAGCCCCTAAATGCTCCAGGGATCTTCAGAGAGATGTCCGAGATGATTAGTCATATCTCATTCTTCCTGAAATTAATTTCAGAAATTCCTCCATCATTTCAATTTCTTTAGACTCTCATCTCCCCCACCAGTCCCAGTTCTTAATCTGTTCTTTTGTGTGATAAAGTTGTGTCAGGGTCTGCTAGCTGTCCACTAACTTTTTCTTCCTTCTTTAGGGCCCAGGCGAGACTATTTCCCAGCCTCCCTTATATATAAGTGTGTCTATGCCCCGGGTTCCCTTTAGTGGGAGTGGGTACATGCCATTTGAAGCCCAGCATACAGACTTCTCCCACACACTTCATGCTTTTGCTCTTTCTGGCTCACTCAGCTACTGAGCACCAGGATCACCTTGGAGCCTCCTATAGAAGAAGGCAAAGAATCATCATTCTGGATCCCTGGATGACTGTGAGAGCTGCCCCAGTACCCTAAACACTAGCCCTAAACTATTACATGGGGAAAATTGTTGTTGTTCTTTAAGACAAAAAAATTTTGAGGTTTATTTTTTCTTCAGTCTAGTCCGTATTAATTAATTCAGGGGGATTGGACTGGGATTCATAAGATGATTTTCATATCAGGAAATAGCCTAGACTGACTGTAACTCTTTCTTCTAGAACTAACCAGCAAAGGTGACTTTGGTTCAGTCTGGTCTTGGGTAGGCTTCCAGTCTGTAATGGATTTACTTTTAGGAATTGAAGTGATTAAGTGGACATATAACTTGTGATCCATTTTCATGCCACCATTTATTCTTTCTTTGTGTTTCTCTGTCTTCTTTATTTCTTGTCCATGCAGTATGGCTAAGCACTTAAAACTTTAAAAAAATCATTGAGAAATGTATTTTAAGCATTTCTACTCTTGAATCTTATGACTATGTATCTTAGCTCTGATGTCTTATGCCTTATGCGAACCTCAAGTTTACAAAATGAACAAACATAAAATGAAGGAAATGTTATTCATATAAAAATGTGTAGTAGTGCCATATAATTTTAGAGCATATTAATATTTATTCCTTAGGAGTTAGTATTAATAATATATATTATTTTCTGAACCAATAGGGTAGTTGAATGAGTGATATACATGTTGTTTATGGATGCTGTAACAAATTACCACAAATTTAGTGATTAAAACAACACAAATTTATTATCTTCTAGTTCCTGAGGTCTGAAGTCCAAAATGAGTCTCACTGGGCTAAAATCAAGGTTTTTTTTTTTTTTTATGTTAATCACCATACATTACATCATTAGTTTTTGATGTAGTGTTCCATGATTCATTGTTTGCGTATAACACCCAGTGCTCCATTCAATACGTGCCTTCTTTAATACCCATCACCAGGCTAACCCATCCCCCCACCCCCCTCCCCTCTAGAACCCTCAGTTTGTTTCTCAGAGTCCATAGTCTCTCATGGTTCGTCTCCCCCTCCGAATCCCCCCCTTCATTTTTCCCTTCCTGTTATCTTTTTTTTTTTTTTTTTTTAA